>NW_022111368.1:5669649-5687069 GCF_000313985.2 Echinops telfairi
TGTGTGTGTCTCTGTCTTAGTCCCTCCCTCCCTTCCTGCCTCTTTGCCTCCCTTCCACTCAGATTTGGCTGTATTCCACAGAGAGCAGTTCATCAGAATGTCTGTAGAAGAAATGATTATGCACATTCTGTTATTCTGTTTTTGGATAACATTCGTTTTTTTCCCTAGTCTCCTGAAAAATTGATTAAGCAATTTTCATGTAAATGTGTAGTCTGACATTTCCCTACAAGTAATAATTTGTCAAATGCTGATTATCCTATGAAAATGCAATACAGCATCGCAATGCTCAGATAAATTGCCCACCACTGTAAATACACTTAAAATTAAATACTTCTATCAAACTAAATGGACTTGATTCATTGGTATAGAGTGGTGAAACTTGATTACTTAAGTCTCTACTACCTTTCTATTACTTTGTGAAATCATTTTGTTTTACTCTATTGGCTTTCTCAGCATTGTGTTAATACTTTTATTTTAACCTATTTTTTTGCATTTTTCAATACTGCAGACAATTGCTTAAAATGCTTTATTTTTTTGCTTTGCTCTTCAAAATTCTTTTCCTTCTAAATAGTCATTGAATCGATTTCTCTCCAGCCGAATGAGCTCTGCCCTCATAAAAAACACCACCGTCTTTTCCCTGCACTTCTCTAACAGCCACCGCACTGCCCAGGGAAAACTCCCTCCCCTTCCAGTCCACTCCTTACAGGGAAATAGAACAAGTTTTTCAAAGTATAAATGTAAGTTTTAGTCCTCCCAGTCTCTAAACTCTCCTATGACTTACCCTTTTTCAATGAAATAAGGCTGCAATCTTTTCTAAAATCTAGAATATAGGTTGAAACTCCTTATGAATTGAAAGCTGAACAGTGCAATTTATATGAAATTTAATTTATCATTACCTTCCTCCTGGCATCAAGAACTTTTAAAGACTGGTATTTTTTCTTCTGTAAAGTTCTGCTTCATAAAGGCCCAACTAAGATCATTTAGCGACAAAGTAAACTTTTCCAGATCTTTGTGAGATTAATGAAATCATTGTAGCCCAGACTTGTTAAAAACACTTATCACAGTTTGTGATTATATACCTCATTGTTGGTTAATTAATGCACAGAACTTTAATTAGTAAATATTTCCAACTAACCTGTTAAGAGAACTCAGGGATCTGATTTCTCCATACAGAAAGGGCCTTCAGAGTGCTTTTTGCTCAATTCCATTTCTTCATGAGCATAATCAGGATTAACATGCCAGTCTTTGTGAATGATCATGTAAAATATACATGGGCTTCTGAAGAAAGCATGGTTTTCCTCCTCCCCTGCCTGGAATATTAGGGAAGAAGAGTTTACTGGCAATTGCTTGAAGAGAGTGTTCGAAATCACAATATCTGAATTTAATTTTAATGGTTAATTAAGCAAGTTAAATATTATCAAGCGATAGAGAATGCTTCTCAAAATGTAGTTTGTGGTTCTCTTATAGGGGGAAAGAGACCCCAAATTCAGTTGGGTAGACTTTACACAGCAAACTATAAAGTTTGCAGTTCAAACCTAACATCTACTCTGTGATAGAATAATAAAACCATCTGCACAGTCACACAAATATTTAAAGCCTTGAAAGTACTTTCGCGGCTCTCTGAGTCAGAATTCACTCAAAGGCAGTGGGTTTAGTTAGTTGGGGATGGGAGGCCTTTTTTGTTTAACAGTTTTATTGGCATATACTTCACCTATTATGCAATTTGATGGTTTAAACATACTAAAAAGAGTGGTATTGAGAGAATTTTCTTTTTTCTTGTACTCATTGTTCATAAATATGCATATGTATATAAGAGAGACATTAAGAAAACATCCCAACCCAGTCCAGTCCAAGGCCATAAGTCCAATATTAGCCCATATGTCCAATACCAAGCTATAAAGTCCTCTTCTGATGCACAAAACACATGCAATGACGCTGAGTGCAGGACGAACACAGGGCAGTGGGTAGAAAGTCTTTAGATCAAGTGGCATTGTAAGCATCCCAGCGCTGGCAGGGGCCTCCACATGGCTTCTCCAGCACCCAGGGCTGCATTGGGTTAGGTCCATGTGGCTTCTCCTCAAGGATGTCTCTCAGGTAGCCAGCTTTGTCAATGTCTCCAGGGAAGTGAGCAGACTGAGAGAATGTCTCCCACCTCCAAGGAGGAAATACTAGAGTTTTCCCTGAATCCTCAAAGGAAGGCCATGCCCATACAGAGGCCTCATTGGCTATGATCCAATTGAGACTAGACTCCACCCCTTCACTCTTAATCCCCTCAAGTCCCAAATTGACATCAGATAATGTAACTACCACACCCTACCATGATGCTAAGAAACTATTAATCCAGTTACTATCTCTACAGATTGACCTATCCTGGATTTCATATAAAAAAACACATACTAAAAAACAAAACACCAACTGTTAATGAAATTAAACAGAGAAAAACGTTCATCTAAAAGAAAACAGAACTAAAAAAAAAACTACAACAAATTTAAACAAATTAAAGCAAAATTCACTGCCACCTAGTCAATTCCATCTCATAGTGATACAATATTACAGAGAAGAACTGTTCTTGTGGGTTTCCAAGACTGTAAGTCTGTACGGGAATAGAAAGCCCCATTTTCCCCTTCAATGAGTCAAAGGGGAGACATTTTATCCATCATGGTGCGCAACGGATTCAAAACAGGCCAGTTAAATTATTGAGCATGAAAGACAAAGGGTATTTGTTACAAAATCATGATTGGCACCAGAGCGCTCCATCCCAATTTCAGGCCGGTCTACAGAAGAGGGAATGTTCCTCTGGCTGGAATACATGTACCATTTCATATTAGAAAAGTTTACAAGATGGTTTCAAGGCTTTTCAAGTACATTGTTCAGGTGATATTCGTGACTCATGACAGTGCAACCGTGGCACCCCAGTTTCTATGATGGGCACCCTCAGGCAAGTTCCTGGGGGGTCCTCCATGGGTTGGTCGAAGGAGTCACAGCAAACACCATCTGTTTGAAGGCACAGGCTTTGGCATTACCAGGCAATGGTCAGAAGCAACTCAATGGAGACTTCAGTATGTGGTAAAACTCAAAATAGATTTAGGGCTCCCACTTGTAAATCGGAGCCTTCCACAAACCTAGTGTTCAGGATTTAAGCTCTAATATAGTTCCAATCCTTACTCTAACTTTTGCTACCTGTATGAATTAAGAAGCATTTAGAGCAGTTTATAGCAATCTAATCATTTCTTTCAGTCTGTTGAATCTAATACAAATGGAGGCTTGCATTTTGCATGGTATTATTTTTTCAATGTCAGTGTTCTATTAATTTAAAATGAGTTGTTCTTTCTCCACAAAATAAATAAAAAGTACTTTTTTATAAATTCTCTTAACCAAACCTCCTGTGGTAGAGTTGATTCCTCCTCATAAAGACCCAATAGGGTAGAGTAGATTTGCCCCATAGGTTTCCATGATTGAAATCTTCACAGAAACCGACTTCTTCATCTTTCTCCCACAAAGGGCCTGGTGAATTTGAACTAGCAACATTTTGGTTTGCAGCTGAACTCATTATCCACTGTACCACCAGAGACACTAAAAGTCTAATCAACCAAACCAACTACTATCAAATCCATTTTGACTTTGAGTGACCCTAGAACAGGGTTACAGTGCCTATAGATCATTACAGGAGGAAAAAACTTCATCTAATAGAAGTTAAAAAAATCTCACTGCTATTAAATTGATGCCTACTCATAGCAACCCTATAGACAGGGTAGAACTGTTCCTGTGGGTTTGTGAGACTCTAGCTCTCTAGGGGAGTTGAAAGCCCTGTATTCCTCCCCTAATCACAGCAGAAATGCTACGTCTCCTCTTGTGGGTAGTCCAGGCTAGTAAATAGCAACTTCAAATTGTAGGGTCTAAAACTAATGGACTTGTGAAGAATATTGATGCTTGCTTTGTTCTCCATACGTCGTCTGACTTACCTCTTCATCTCAATACCATTCCCTTCAAGTTCCATGTATAACTGATACCCACTCTTTCTTCCTGGACCCCAGTCATTACATCTTATTTCCTTACTGCAGCCTCACTTACTTTGGCATAAATATATATGCTTCTCTTCACTTTTCCCTTCAGTGCATTCTCAAGGTAAGAGCTGGTGTAATTCTGTTAAAATGTTCAGTATACCACATTATTTCTCTTCTCAGGCATTTCTGTTCCATTCAATTTCCATTAGAATATAGCCAAAATCATGAGAACAACCTGTGCGGCTTGGATTCGCTGTCCTGCTACAGAGAATTTTGACCTCATGCGTTCTACCTCCTCACTCATCTTATTTTCCTGTCGCCGTACTGGCATCCCTGCTCTCCTTAAACACATCAATCAGACTTCTTCACACACCTGAATACCTGGACATGAGAGATGTCCAGTGCTTCCACACTTGTCACACCCTCACTTCAGATTCATTGCTCAGCCAGGCCTTGCCCATAGCTTAATTACAATTGGATGAGGCACTGCCTGCTGCCCTACCTTGTTTAATTTCTCTCCATGAGTTTCTCACTATCTAGCGTATTTTAATATTTAATCATTTAAATTCTTCATTTTCTCTCTTCTCCCTTACACATACTCATGTACAAGCGTGCACACACACAAATACAACTTCCATAAGAGCAGGGAGTTTTGTGGGCTCACTGCTGTAGGTAGCGGGTCCTACTTACTTGGTGGACGGTGAGTGAATGACCTCTGTGACCAACATTGTCCCATGTGTTGACACATCAGATTGTGTAACAAATCCGACTGCAGAAAGAAAAAACTGAAATTTCTGGTCCAACAATTTGTTTAGCTGAAACATTTTATCTGGACTCTATTACAATAGAGAAAATTCACATTTATTTATCAAGGAAAATCAACTGAGGCTAAATTGAGCATTATTAACGCCCAAGATAAAATATTTCAGGTAAATGCATTATTTGACCTCTGAACTTTGATTTGTTCAACAATATGATCTTTGAACAAACAAAAATTTGTAAGAATTTCTCTACTAAGTATAGAGCCTCATTTGCCCATCAGGTTCAGAAGATCCACAACAGTTGGTAATTGTAAGGAGTTCTCAAGTCTCCAAGCAGGAAACAAATTGTAGGTTATGAGACTCAGGCTTGGGAGGAAATGTACAGAAATAAAAGCCTCACATTTCCCGAACAATTCCTGCAGACAGTAACAGAGAGAACAGAATAGGCCATCAGATTCCTTTATGGATGCCAGATAAACATGCAGGCAGTTTTCCCTTTATAAACTCACCAGTGGGACTTGAGAAACATAAAGAAAAACACACACAACAAATAAAGGCATTCTAGTAGCATCTGGTTTGCCAAGACCGTTCCAAATCATTTTCAACTGGCACAAAACAGACCCGAGAAAATAAATGTTGCATGACAACTACGAGGATGCAGCTTGGTTCATCTCAGCCACTTGCTAGCATTTTATATTCTTCCCTGGGAGCCCTGATGGTATGATGTTTAAGCCCTTGGTGCCTAACCAAAAAGTTAGTGGCTCCACCCCCCAGCTGCTCCATAGGAGAAATAGAGAGCTGCTGACATCTATACAGACTGGAACCTTGGAAACCTAATGAGGCAGCTCTGCCCTGACCTGCAGGGTTACTGTGAGTCACAGCGATGGGTTGGTTATCTTGTCCTCAGGGTGGTCCCTTTGAATTTAACAACCATCAGTTGTTGGTTGTTATACAGGGTCGCCATGTGTAAGAATAGACTAGGGGACACCTTAGAACAATAGCTATAAACATTCTCAGTTTGTAGTTTGCATTATATTCTAATAGTGGTTTTAGATGAAGCTAAGTTGTGTTACAAAGTTGCTTAGAGAATATTTTTTGAGTCAAGTTTAAGAAATCTTGGTTTTAGTCATGAAAATATTCGTCAGTATTTTCTTCTTGAAGTTAGATTGTTTTAACTTTCATATGTAGGACATGTGACCCATGGAGAAATAATTCCGCATGGTACAAGATCAATAGTTTATCCCACAGAGATTGTCATGCTTTATTACAAAGACAACAATGTCTCCATTGCTTTGAAATGGTGCCCTTGTCACTGCTAGTGGGGATTGACTCAGTGACTATGGGTTTTCTTCTGTCCGAAATCCGTACCCACTGGATAATATCTATTTCTACAATGTGATTTATGCTGTCGAAATAAATAGTGAAATGTCTTCATTATTACAGCTATTAACTTTATTCTTGAAAATTGTTTTGTTTAATGCATACTCTTGGATTTTAATATTTATGTTTTAAAGTCAATTTTTGAACTTCAGTCAATATGACTTTGGATCCATACATCAATTAGGAATCATTGATATTTTTGCACTGTTTGATTTTCCACTTCATGCTATACTATCTCTCCTTTGGTTGTCTTTGATTTCTTTCAGGAACAATTTTTAGTTTTTGTGGAGAAGTCTTGACATCTTTTGATAGATTTGTTGCCAGGCTTCTTTATAGTTTGTTGCTAACTATAATAAATGACATCTTCTAAATTTCATTCCTAATACTTGGGGATAATATAAGGAGACACAATTTTGACTTTTTAATATTTGCCTTTATCCACCCATGTGATATCAATGTCTCTGGAGATGCTTTTGGACTGTGTACACATATTGTCAGATAATGCAAATGATGGTCTTTTTATTTCACCTTTTTCAATCCTTATGCTTATGACTTTCTTTCCTCGCATCATCTCCCGGAGCAGGACTGTCAATAAAACCATGACTGGAGATGGCAAGAAAAGGCATCCCTTAACATGCAATCTCAGGGAAGAGCTTTGATCATATTTAATCATTAATTACTTTGTTGTAGTATATATGTTTTATTTGATTAAGAAAGGTCTATTTGACTCACAGGGGCAGTTCTACCCTGCCCTATAGGGTCACTATGAGTCAGCATTGATTTGATGGCCATGGCAGTGATGCCCCAGGGGGCTGATTGATGATGTTCTCTATTATAAAATGGCAGGGATGTCTTTAAGGTGAATTAGATATATATATAAACCATAGATGTATGATTTCGATCTTTATGTGTTCCATTTCATTTTTGACAACTTCTAATTTTCCTAGATTCATACTTCCTACACGCCAAGCTTCAATTAATAATTGATATTTGCACCTGTTTCTTCTCGCTTTTTAATTGTAATGCCCCATCAGCGGACGAAGGTCCCTTTTTGGCCATCAGGTCCTTATGGTCTAATCTACTTTCAGGATGCAGTTCTCCCTCCGTCGTATTTTCAGGGCTTTCCAGTCTGAAGTCCTCATCATCTTAGTTTATCTCCGACAATGTTCTCTTACTCTTTTGAGGTTTTCAGTGTCTGACAATGGGTCCATGCCCTCCATCAGGCTTTCATTGGCTAATTTATCAGAAGTCGACAGCCTATTCCTTCTGCATGTTCTTTTTGTAGTCTGCAAGTTCTACTGAAACTTGTTTCCTTGGGAGACCCAGCTCCTACTTGAAGACCAGTGCCATCGCTTCCAGCAGCACAGCAGCAAACACACCATCAGAGTAGGACACAGAGAAACTCCAGTGGTGGAGATAAACCAGTGACTATTTTAGTCCAGTTGACAATATGTGTCTTTAATTAGAATATTTACTCCTGTGAACTGTTACAACCTCAGAAACTCATAGGAGCAGCCCTCACCTGTCTTGTAGGATTGCTATGAGTTGGCATCAGCACAATGGCAGTTAGTTTCTTTGAGTTTTATTTTGGATGTAATTAATGGTGCACTTGCATCTATAATTTTTTTCATTTGTTCATTGTACTTTTTGTTTCTCCTTTCTTGCTTCTTTAAATTATGAATATACTTTTATTTTCATACATTTAAATTATGCATATAATGATTATGATAGGGGCTCCTGGTGGTGCCATGAGGTTAGCATTGAACTGCTAACCACAAGTACGGTGGCTGAAACCTGCCTTCCGTACTGTGGGAGAGAATGGTGTTATCAGTTCTTATAAAGAATGACGGCTGCTGAAATTTACATGGGCTCACTATTGGTCAGAATCAATTTGATGGCAGTGAGTTTGGATTGTTTTTGTTGTTGTTTTGGGTATTATTAATGTTATTATTCTAAGCACATTTATTTCTTCCTACGTACAATTTAATTCTGTTGCGGGTTTTTATTGTTAGATTTTCATAAAATTCTTTATGATCAGATATCCTTAGAAACCAACCATTTCCTTTGTTTTATTATCCATGAGACAAAGATTAATAGTTATATTTCATTTGAAATGGGCTATCTATTCCTTTAGTTATAAACATTTAAATAATTTGCAGAATCTACACATGTGATTCACCCTTATTCTCTTACATAATAATTTAAACTTACATAAATTATTTTAATACTGAAAGTGCTGCTGATATAGTTCATGAATGTGTTGTATCTTTTACTCAACAGACTTTTATTGGGGACATCCTTTTGCTTGTTAATCCATTCAAGGAGCTTCCAATTTATTCTCCCATGGTGAGTATGAACTTCACAATATCCCCAAATAATGTAAAGTTACATTCACTAAGCATACTAAATTGTTTTAAATGACTGTGTAGAAATAAAACCAAAATAGAAATTATATCATAAAGTTGAAAGATTAAATTGAATCGTTGAATGATGTAATTAGTCATTTGATCTGAGGGAATTGAAAATTAAATTTATTTAATCAAAGGCTCCTCTGTGCTATATTGTGCAGTTCTTATATGCTTGTAGTAGACAGAAATTTAAATACCTGCATTGTAATTATCTATCTTTATGCATTTTTGATGAATTTAAGTTTAGTTGTTTGGAGTCCTTATTTGAAAATCATGATTTGTTGCTGTGATGTGAGAGCCACGAGAAAAAGAAGGGGCAGTCTTGCATGTGTTCATGTCCCCACACAACTTGTCATTTTCATTATAAACCATCTGTAACAAAAAGAATTCAATTTTGGAAAATCATTTCAGTTACCTGTATGCACTATGCGACTTAGTTATACTGGAAGGAGCACATTTTCCTAGGAGCTCTCTATTTGTGTGGAATTCAGAGCTAGAGTTCCATTATGAAGCAGAACCCCTAACAGGGGACAAGAATATGAGAAACAGCAAGGTGAGTGGACATGTGTTACAGAAGCAATGACATATTATAGGGAAGGGAGGGAGGGAGGGAGGGATAGAGATTACCCAGAATCAATAAAAATTCTCGCAAAAATTCCTCACTCAAGAAAGAAAATGCCCCCTTAACAACCCATCTTCCCTTTTTCTTAGAGAAATGCTATGCCCTTATTCGCTTGTTGTTTTAAAACTGTGTTGAAACTTTTCCATTCATCTCATTCCAGAAAAAGTCACTGTGTTAGTCTTGGTAAACTAGGGAAACAAATCCACAGAAACTCTTATAAAAGATAGTAAGTGTACGTTAAGAAAGCATCCCAATCCAGTGCTGTCCAAACCCACAAGTCCAACATTAGCCCTTATGTCCTACAACAGTCTACAAAATCCTCATCAGTCTCACAAAACACATGCAATGACGCTGCCTGCAAGTGGAAAGCTGAATCATTGAAGTGTAAGCATCTCAGAACTGGCAGGGGTCTCCACCGGCTGCTCCAGCACCCAGTGCTGCATCGGGTCCATGCTACTTTTCCTCAGGGATGTCTTACAGGAAGTGAGCCTTGCCAGCTGAAGCAGGGAACTGGCTACGGCAGCTGCACCCTGGTCCCACCATCAAAGAGCAAGAGACCTGAGAACTAGACCTGAGAACTAGGGTCACCGAGCCTTAATAAACCTTAACTATCTAAGTCACCCCAATCATGGCAGAATGGGAGTTAGGATAAAAAGAGTTACCAATAGCCATTCATGAGTAATATCAGAGAACTAAAGTTAACCTTACATGTGTTTATTCATTTTGACAGCACAGCATTGTGTCTGTCACTTTGCTGTTGAGCCATAACTATTTTTGTATATGTGTTCAGTAAAGTATGATATATATTATAAAGTATATAAATCTCAAATATTCTGCTATATTACTTTCTCCACAATAAGGACAATCTGGAAACCTCGGAGCATATAAAAAATAGAATATTAGTAGCATCAGACATGCCTCCTTGTTCATCTCAGTCATTACATGCCTGTCTAGATGTCAGCACCTTTCTGGCTGTGATTGCTATTTACACATGAACCTATTGGGGTGGAATCTTATAGCATGTTGTCTTTATGCCTGTATTCTTTTCCTCTTAATATGGATAGGACATCCATCTGTATTTCATGTGTAACAGTACAGTGTTATACTTTAAAAATATGTCAATAACCGTGTATGAATGAATATATGACTAGAGGATTAGTTATTGGAAATGTCACTTCTGTCTCATTTGGAGATAGGTGATCACTGCTGTAAGCATTCTGTAATCGTGCAGATAGCACATACTCTTCTGCCGTCTAGATACTGAGAGTGGTTTGGGTGCAAAACCTGGATGATCTCCTTGTATGAATGTTTACCTGAAAACATTTTCTTCACCTTCAATTTAAAATTTATTTTAATTTCTTATTAAGACCTAGGCCAAAGGTTATTTTCTTTTAGAACATTACAAATATTCTGACTTCAGTTGTCTTTCCAGACTATCAATCATACATCTAAGCAAAGCTCCATTGAGGCTAATTTGTGTGTGCTATTGTTTTTTCTTTTCTTATAATCTAGCTGTGCTTCAATTTTTTTCTCCATTTTTGTTGCATGTGTGCTTGTTTATTTGTGTTTTATAGTCTGTGATTAATTTAGGTATGGCTTCCTTTGTATGCACACTTTTTAAGAAAACTATGAGAAAGCTTTATTTTATTTTCTCTATGCTTTATAAAACTTGGAAAGCTCTCAAGTAATTTATTTTCAAATGTATTCTCTTTCTGAAGTTACTTGTATCTGGCTCCTACTGTTTTTCCCCCCCTTGTCTTTCCTACCTTTCTTTTAGAAAGTATAAATAAAGTATACTGTCCTAAAGTATAAATAATATTTCAACTCACTATATTGTGTTGGTTATTAATTTTTATTGTTTTAGTGTGTTGGTTAAAACTTTTATTGTTTTATATACACAGATGAAAATTATTCCCATAATTATAAATGCTGATTCTTTTATTTTTTACTTCTCATTTTAAAAAATTTTGCACTCTTTATGGTTTCTGTTATCTGGTTAAATTTCCACGTCTTCATTTACTTTCTGAGCAAAGTAATAACTGTTATTTTAAAGTCTATATATATTTTTTATTTAAAAATCCTTATTTATACAAATATGTTCATACCCACATGCATACATAAAAAATGAACCTTTTTCTAAAGTCTAGCTTGTATCAATTACTTTTCTATTGTGTGGGTATGTGTGTTAATGCTCCTAAAAATATTAGTTGACTATTAAACCTTCTGTATGAAATATTGTGAATGCCTAGCTGACGTTACAATTTTCCAAAAATTTCATCGTTTTCCATTCTGGGCAGGTAATTATAGGTAAATCATACTGCTCCAGTCAAAGTGTATTTATTTGCACTTATTGGCAAAGCATATTCTTTTATACCACTTGATTAGAAAATGGAGTCTGAATTATCTGAGAAAATTATCTCAAATTGAGTTTTCTTTAGTTTGTTTCCGTGAGGAATTCAAATTTGCCTCACCCGGGCACTGCGAATGCGGTCTTAACGTTTCTGTTTGGAGATGTGCAGCCCTTTGCTATGAGTACTTTGAGTTCTACTTGGCAAAATGGCGAGATTTGGTGAGATGAATTTATAAGAAATATCTCTCTTGGATGGCGATTATTTAATTTTTCCCTTTAATCTTAGATGTATTAGTTCGTTTCTACAGCTCCTCAAATAGATACTTGATTTGTTTTTTCTCCAGCCTTTATGGTTACCCATTGTGATGAAATCTGGTTGCCTTTAGCTCGTTTTTCATAGTCAGAGGATAACATATGCCAATCTAATTGTTTACATTGAGGCCAAGGGGGCCAACTGGGTTACATGGTAGGCTACTAACCCCAGTCAGCAGAGTGAAATTGCAGCTGCCGCTCCAGGGGAAAGACGAGGATTCTACTCCTGTGAAGATTTACCGTCTCAGAAACCCACAGTAGCAGTTCTGCTTTTCCTAAAGGGTCACTCTCATCGGAATTGATCTCACGGACGTCCGTTTTGTTTGTTTGTTCCCAAATCAACAAAAGAACAGGGATAGTTCCTTCTCAAGGCTCTAAGGGAGAACTCCTTCCCTTATTCCGAGCTATCTTGGGGGGTTCCAGTACTTGTTGGCATTTTCTTGCTTATAGATGCATCATTCCAGGCTCCCCCTCACCCGTCATATCCCTTTCTCCTCTATGGTTTTATGTGTTTTCGAATATCCCTCTATGTCCTCATATATAAGGACAGATGACGTTGGGCTTAGTTAACATCTATTACACAAAGAAGACCCTGAGTGGTACGAACAGTTCGTCCTCAACTACTAACCTAAGTGTAGGTGGTTAAACCTTGCCCAGTGGAACCATGGGAGAAAGGCCTCGCCTGCTTGCAGCCAAGACAACCATATATAGAAGTCTACTTTGCGAAGTGTGGAGTTTCCACGAGTCATAATTTATTTACCCAAAAGAAAGAAATTTGGCTTGCTTTTCTATCCCAGTATGATCTCATCTTGGGGCCCTCAATTCAATCTGCAAATACCCTATTTCCAAATAAGTTAAAATTTATGGATAGTGAGGTTTCAGTTTTTGAAATATATTTGGGGGGATGAGTATTCTACTATAATTCAACCCACTACAATGCCAGATAATTATTTGTCATAAAATACATAGGTTTCCTATAGGGTAATATACCTATTACTAAGTAATATTGTGTGACCCTTTCAGAGAAAGAAAATATGATATTTAAACACTTATTACTATACAGTTCTTGACTTCTGTTTATGAAGACAAAGTTGACGGATTTAATAAAATTCTGGTAAGAAAAGTCAGATTGGAATAATTCAATGAAAAAATAAATATAACTGAAAACAACTAAATATAACAAAAACTAACCTTTAAAAACTTTTAATTTTCTAGAGGCCAAAATCTAAGAATTACTTAAAATAAAATAAAGATGTTACTTTTTTGCTATATTTCATAAAGGAATATTTTGTGGTTTGTTTGTAGGGTGGTCTCACTATTATGACAGTTTTACGGCTTCAAATAATATACAATACTTGCAGTTATTTCAGGAATATTTGATAGCAGATATAAGAAGAGAGATATATTTCTTTGTTAATTTAAGACTAAAAGATAATAAATACATTGACAATTCCGCTTGAATGATTCATTAAACTTAAAATGGGTTATACAGCATGTAAAATATCTATTAAGTTTTACATCAAGCATTTCAAATTGACACTGCATGGGAAAGAAGTCCAGGCAGCACATGAGGTTCAAGCGTTTGATTCAGGTGTTCATCAGAAAGCGTCAGCTGTTCGAAGCCCTTGGCTGCTCGGGGGAGAAAGATGGAGCAGGCGTCTTCCTCTGATCACTGACTACCTTGAAATTTTAGGCGGACTTTCTCCTCCGTCCTAAAGAACGGTCCTGAGTTGGAATTTAGTGACAGCCAAAGATTTTGTTTTGATCTAGATTTGGCTTATAAGGAAAAAATAAATAAAAAGGAAATTGTACAAGGGACTTCAAAAAGTTTATGAAAATATCCCTTCTTTTTAAATTTCATTTTTCACAAATTCTTTGAAGCCCCCTTGTATTAAGGAAAAGTGTGTACTGATACAAAACCCTCACAAAAACACATCCTCTTTCTAAAAGTCAAGAGGAAACTTAGTGTCAAGTACTTTTGGAATTCATATTCATTAGCTAAAGCCAAATAATTTATACTTCCTGGTATACAAGTAATAAGCCATAATGATAGCTATTGGGTAGATACAAAGACTTAATCTTAATGATGGGTATTCTCTGTAGCAATATTACTACGTAATGATTTAATATCATCTACTAGTATACTGAATTACAGTACCACATTGATCTATGAAAAACAGAAGAGATTTCGCTTTACTTTGGAGTTACTTTGGATTATGGTTAGGGATCTCTGGTGGCATAGTTATGCATTGGGCTGATAACCATAGGGTCTGTGGTTCCAAACCACTGGCGGCACTGTGGGAGAACAAGGAGGCTTTCTACTCCCATGAAGAGGTAGTTTCAGAAACTCACGGGGCAGTTCTAATTTGTCATATAGAGTTGCTGTGAGTTGGATTTGACTCAATGGCAGTAGTGAGTTTTGTTTTGGTTTTTAGATTATAATTGTATGTAGGTGACTATTATTAAATTGCCATTTATGCAAACAGTTTGGTTTTATTCTCCTATCCTGATTAGTTTACTAAAGAGTGTTTTGGTTTTTTTTTTAAGTATGATCACAGCTTTAAAGAAACCGCCCGGAGAAAGGTTCCTGAGTTTCATTATTTAAAAGAAAGTAAATGAACTTCCAATGCACGTGCAGCATTGTATCTTTTTTTTGTGACAGCTGCATTGTATGCCATTCATGTGTAATCGTCATTTGTTACTTCTAGCAAGTCATTAATCAGGAAGGTAAAGCACATTTTATTTTGAGACGTGACTGTCAGTAGCACAAGTCACTAAAGTGCTCGCTGCTACAGCGATTTTAGCGTGATTGTACTTAGCCAGCACTAAAGAGAAGAGCCATTTAGCAGGCACCATAAGCAGACAGTTCTAAATGAAATCAAGCTATCAGGAAACAGTGCCTATTATTGTTCTACCCATTTATATTGAAGACAAATAACATAACTCAGCTTCCGCTCATACCGGGTATGGGGAAAGAGAAAATTCCAAAGTAGCCAGATCTTACTAAATTGGCTATATAAAATAAACAGTCTTAAAGATAACAAGAAGCATGCTGTATCAAACCAACAAATATTTTTTGTCTGTATAGAGAGGATGTTAAGTAAAATAGTTGACTTGTACTTGGGTCTGCATGACATTTTCTAGAGAAAAATATACAAATAATACAAATAGCAACTTAAATTATAATCACATTTCATTAAAATGAAGGACATCCTATTTATTGACAGGTTAAGAAAAATATTGCATTGAGAGGAAATACATTTGTGTTAAATGTTATAAATGAGTAAGATTTCAGAAAAAAAAGTGGAATTCATTAGGTGCAGGAAAATGGGTGAGAGCCCTACTGTGACGATGGAAAGCATGTAAGGCCATTTAGAGTAATGCAAAGGCCAATTTGGTAAGATGAATCACTTTAAAAGATGAATATTTTAACTCTGATGTGGGCCAAGGTTATAAAAACTAGTTTGGAAATCTGTGTTTTATTTTCCAGAAAATAAAAACTATTGAAATGAGAAATCCATCGTAAATATTGCTTAAAAGCCTATAGGTTATGATCAATTTCAGACAGAGACATAAAGGCAAGAAGACTAATTGGGCATGCTGTAATCCAAGAGTAATATTGCCTGTGCTCAACAAAAAGGAGAAGAGAAATCAAGGGATGGGTGAAGGGTTAACTATTGGAGAGCTTGATTAGAAGTTTAAAGGGTTGAGTACCAAGTTGATGATTTAAATGTAAACCCCCACTAGGTTTACTATAAAAATTGTTATATGAAAATAAAAAGTAAATGAGTGATACCCAAGTTGAATTTGTAAGCCTGAAAGAGTGAGAGTATTAATATAAGAAAGAATGAAAGAGAGGGAGAGAGGAAGGAAGGGAAGGAGGGAAAATTCAAAAGGAAAAGTTTTGATTTATGTGAATATGTGAATTTCTTTGGATGTTAAATTAGAGTGATGTTGAGATTCCCTCTTTTTTTTTAGTAAATCATTTTACTGGGGGCTTTTATAACTCTTATAACAATCCATGCATCCATTATATCAAGCACTTTTTTACATATGTTACCATCATCCTTTTCAAAACATTTTCTTTCTACTTGAGCCTTTGGTATCAGCTCCTCGTTTTGTCCCACCATCCCCCACCCTCCCACCCTCATGAACCCTTCATAAATTATTATTATTTTCATATCTTACACCATTTGCTGTCTCCCTTTACCCATTTTTGCTGTTCATCACCCTGGGGTGGGGAGGGAGGGGAAAATGTTAATCATTGTGTTTCCCCTTTCTCCTCCCACCTTCCCTCTACCCTCATAGTATCACTACTCCCATTACTCTCCTCTGTCCTGGATTCCATATGTCAAGAGCTCTTATCTGTACCAGTGTACATGCTCTAGTCTAGACGGATTTGTAAGGTTGAACTGGGGTCATGATAGTAGGGGGGGGAGTGGTGGATTAAAGAACTAGAGGAATGTTGTATGTTTCCTCAGTGAAACACAGCACCTGTCCTGACTTGTCCTTTCTTGTGACCCTTCTATGAGGGGAGGTCCAATTGTCTCCAGACAGGCTTTGGGTTTCTACTCAGGCTTCCCTTGTTCACATCCATATGATTGTTTGTTTTGGGTCTTCTGATGCCTGATACCTACTCCTGTTGACACCTTGTGATCACACAGGCTGGTGGCTTCTTCCATATAGGTTTTGTTGCTTCCTGGTTAGATGGCTGCTTGTTTATCTTAAAGCCTATAAGACCCCGGACACTATATCTTTTAATAGCTGGGCACCATCAGTTTTCTTCACCAGATTTACTTATGCACCCATTTTTTTTCTTCAATGATTGTGTCAAGAAAGGTGAGCATCACAGAATGCCAAGTTATTAGAACAAAGTGTTCTTGTGTTGAGGGACTACTTGAGTAGAGGCCCAATGTCCATCTGCTACCTTAATATTTGATATATAAATATACGCACATAGACCTATAACCCTATCATTATATAGAAATATATGTACATATATGTGCCTGTATTTATACCTCTATAAATGTCCTTTGCCCCATAGTTCTTTCCTCTATTTCCTTTTACTTTCCTCCTGTTCCACTATCATGTTCAACCTTTATTTGGCTCTCAGTAATTCCTTTCAGGTGCATTGTCATTGATCAAACCTCACCAAGCATTCTAAACTTTTCTCACCACCGATTTTAGATCACGTGTTCCCTTGTCCCTGGATTTCTTGGCTCTCCCTTTCCTTTCCCCCACCTCCCCCTCTCCCAAGTGCCCCTGCAACCATTGACTCCGCTGTTTTCTCCTTGGGATTGTTTATCCTGTCTATCTTATATAAATAGACGTGAAAGAAACAAAAGCCTATAAATAGTTCCATCTCTGTCTGTAGACCTTTATGAATGTTTTCCAATTGAGTCTGATGAGGTGACAAACCACCCTCGAAGTCTAGTGGGGGGATGCCTTGAGGACTTCATTGCTTCACTCCCCTTGTTGCTCTGTTGCACTCCCTTTGTGTTACACTCTGGTGTGTGTATGGGCTGGAGGATGGGGCTCAGACTGGGCACAATTCAATTCCCACATTGTATCTTGTGTTGTCCC
>NW_022111368.1:5688103-5712408 GCF_000313985.2 Echinops telfairi
TATATTTGGGGGAGACAGCTTGAGAGAGATCCTTCTGTTTCCCACAGTATTCTACTTCATAAGATTTAAGGGTCCAAACCACATTGAAGAAAAAGATAGAAAAAGAAAAGAACACACACACATACAGATGACAAAGAAGCAAAAGACAACAATGATAAGCAACTAAAGAGAATAATACATAAGGGATTGGGTGCTCAGAGAAGCTGGACACCTTTATATCATTGTGGAAACCTACGAACAAGCAAATGTCATAAGAATGAAATGTCTTCAGTAAGCGTGATTAATCTCTCTGATACATCAATATTAGAGTATCTCAGTATTTTCTCACTACTGCCATTATTATGGAATTAGCACCAGGACTTTGTGCACAGACTTTGGTATCCATAATTCAAAAATATATTTCTTTGAGGCTTAAATGAACAAATTGGTTAAAGCATTCATGATAAAATACTTGGCTATCATTTTTAAAGCATGTATTTTCCAGTGTAAAACGATGCTGTGTCTGTTGTTGTGTGCTATTGGCCAATTGCAACTCACAGAGACCCTACAGGACAGAGTAGACCCGCCTCAGCCTCTGTGAGGCTATAATCACGCTTCAGCAGAGTGGTTGCAGGGTTCCGACGGCCAATTGTTCCGGTGGCAGCCAAGTGCTTAAACATTGTGCCAACACAGAAACAGCGCAGGCCCACTCTCACCCTCTAGTATCAAGGACATATTATTTTAAGGTGTATTATGTTAACTAGTCTTGGGTACTAGGCTTGAGCATTATTTAACTTCAGAATTCACTTGCTTTTGGTTCCCAGGTGTTCTTCTTCCCAGGCTCGCTTGGGTCGAGCAAATAACTGAGCGTGGCTGACCAGACTTTATAAATGAAATGGGTGAATCCAGGCAGTAAATAAAAGCAATAAAATATAGTGGCTGGCATTTGTTTAGGCTTCATTACATCTCAGACAAGCTGCAAAAGGCTTTGCCTATGAAACATTTCTTCTAAAAATGCAACTTGGAGGTTATGAAGTATTATTTTAAAGACGAATAAATTGAAACATAAGAAATTGCATGCATGTTGTCCTTTCATAAGTGCACAGACAGACTTCAACAGTGTAAATAGTGACCCAGAAACATTTAAAAATTATCTGTGATACTTTGTCAAATCAAACAGATACTGTTTGTATCACATCACTTATACTTGGCTATAGATAATAAGTCAGAAAGTAAAAATAACACAAACAATGATAATAGTAATTTATATAAACATAGCACGGCTAGATAGCTACTCAGAAAAGTGAATGTACAGTCCAATAGCCATATACAGTGTGGAAGGCAAAAGCTCGTGCCTTGACAGTTTGGGAGCCTGTGAGTGGTCAGCCTTCATTATGTCTCGAAGCAGAAAGCTCTATTTAAAAACTCAGAGGGTGGTAGAGAGCAGGCAGTGATCTGGCCGTGCAGTGAGAAGTTTTCTGTTGTGTTTTTGGACATAGTGAATGAAAGAAGGGCTTGAGCTGTAAAGAAAGAAGGAACGTATTCCGGGGAACCAGAGCCCCATAAAGACAGAAAGACAAGTCTGACGTCATCTCACCCATGTGAGATGCATCTCTCACACACACACACCAGGTGAAATGACCACTGACCAGGAATTGTCTTATTCTTAAAGTATACATCTGGGGGGAGAATCAGGTCCAATGAAGAAAAGAAGGTATGTGTGAGAAGAACTGGCTGCCCCGGATGATGCTTACTGGACCAAATGAGAAAGTACAGTACCACGAATGATGATGATAATAGCTGATATAAAAATAGTATGGCTAGTTAGCGCCTCAGAAAAGTGAACAGCAAAAATAATTACAAAAAATAGACTATTATTTTAAAATTAAAGAACAAAACCCCTCTCTCACCATTGAATCAATTTCAACTCAAGACAACACCATGGATTGATAATAGGGCAGAACTCCCCCATAGCATGTAGCAGGCTTTCTGCCCTGATTCCCTTGGATGGCTTTGAACTGCCAACCTTTAGGTGGCGGGTAGTCAAACAAAAAACAATTTGTACCACCTGGAAGTATTTTCTTAGCGTCATTATTTATATATAATTTTTTTGCTTGGAATCAATATCAAGCAAACTTTTATCAAGTGTTACCAGAGGAATAGTCTTCAATAGAAATTCGAATATTACATAGGGATGGAAAAACATTTTTAAAAGGACTTCTGAGGAAAGGCACTGGAAAAAGATGAACTCTGATTATTATGAACAAATTATATTCAGATATTCTGGACCCCTCATCAAATCGCCAGAAAAATGTAGTCTAAAGAAAATATGTAACCCAGGAAGAATTAGAGTGCGAAGGTGAACTTTCAGAAGTCTACGCATCGGCATGTGTCCTCTAGGGTCCCTC
Organism: Echinops telfairi; assembly: GCF_000313985.2. NCBI lineage: Eukaryota > Metazoa > Chordata > Mammalia > Afrosoricida > Tenrecidae > Echinops > Echinops telfairi. Next base: position 5,690,491 of record NW_022111368.1, read on the forward strand.
TTGTGTCTCTCTTTGCAAACAGCATTACTGAAATCAGCTTTTTGCAGAATAGTTTGAATTTAGAATTGTTTTCTCAAAATTAGTTCGAGCCAATGATGAACTTAATGAATAGTGAAATAGTTAATTTTGATTCAGATTTCCAAAATCAACAGAAATTTGGCCAGCTAACAGCGAATCTTAGGCTAAAACACCCTCATTGTTCCTTAGATTACCATGTAGGCATTTCGTATCACCAGCTCAACTGTATATACTTTCCAATTTTAATTAACGCAGAGAATTTTAGAAAATCTTAACTATCATACTTAATTTTTTTCCCTACATTGGAAAGTGGAGATCTAGTTAATTTATGAGGAAACGCTGGTGGCCACATTGTTAAGTTGTAAGAGGCTAACTTAAAGGTCTTCATTTTGAACTCACCAGCTCTCCTGGGAGAAAGATGTGCAGCCTACTTCTGTAAAAAGGGAGCAGCCTTAGACACTGTAGGACAATTCTACTCTGTCCTGTAGAGTCATCGGGAGTTAGAATTGGTACAATGGCAACAGATTTTGTTTTATTTTAATTCATTTATTCCGAATGTCTTGTACTATTTTATTGTCTTATACTGTAATTAATCATCTTAACCATTAGTCATTCTGACAGGCTCATGAACTAGTTTTATATTAAAATATTTTACATGGTCCTTTGTGCACATCTGTGAGAGTTTCTGCAGAGAAAGTCACAGTAAAACATGAGCCCTACATTTATGTTACTAATTTAGTGGTGTGTTTTTTAGAACAACCTTGCAAACAAATGCTTCCGTGTGTGTGTGTGTGTGTGTGTGTGTGTGTGTGTGTGTGTGTGACAGAGAGAGAAAGAGAGAGAGCATCAGATATAATTTTTCCAGACCTATATACTTTTTTTAAAACTTTAAAATCAATTACTAATTGATTATCTAAACTTGGATACATAACTAACTTCTCTTGCAAGAAAAAAAAGGCCTCATCTGATACTTTAAGTATCGAAATCATACTTTTGTAGATAGGATTGAATGAATGAGGTATGTAAAGTGGTTTGAATAATGCCAAGCCCTAACCACGGGTTAGCGGTCCTCTAGTCATTATCAAATGACTTTCCATTCACAGTGCTAGTCTCTCGCATGTCACACTGCTCTTGTTAGGTGCCACCAGGTCCCCTCAGATTAATGGAATGACAGACTGTCCAGTCCTCACAGTCCTGGTTATGGGTGAGCCCACTCTGGCTCCACTGGGTCAACCCGTCTCACTTAAGGTCGTCCTCTTTGTCAATGACCTTCTACTGTACCGAGCAGGATGCCCTTCCTGAGAGAATGGTGGAGTCAAAGTAAGTGAGACAAAGGCTCCCCATCCATGCTTCTAAGAAGCACTCTGACTGTGCTTTCTGCAAAACACGTTGGCTTGCTCCTTTGGTCGTCCATGCACGTGAGGTGATGGAACAAACCAGGACTAGTGTCAAATGCACTTAGAACTTAGTCACACCATTTCCCTTTGCTATTTTAAAGAGGTAATGAATCATTACGTCTTTAAAACATGGATCCATATATAAATAAAAACATAATAAAACATATACATGAGGTAATATATGGCAATATATTGTGCAATATTCTATCTTATTATTTGAAATATTTCCTTGTTTACCAAAATTGAGCATCTTTTCTTATGTTTGTTTGTAATTTTCCCAAGTGTACATGCTTTGTTCAATTTTCTATTGCATTTCTAACTTCTATTGAATTTCAAATGTTACTTATAAATTCTTGATAACAAGTTGGCTATAAGTGCAGTATAAATTCGCATTCTTTTAATTCTATTATATTTATAGCATTTGTGACTGAACAAGAGTTGTTATATTTAAGGTAGTGAGTGGATCCATTTTTTCCTGTTATAATTTGTAATTTTATACTTTATTTTCTTACATAACCCCAAATTTGGACAGTATAATATAACATTTGGACAGTATAACTACAGTATAGTAGTTGTCTATGGTGAAAATGTATCATTTAAATTTTTATTTAGATTAATCTATTCATTTCTAACACAGGCATGAGATAGAGATCGATGTTTATTTCCTTTACAAATAGGAGATCAATTTTCTCGGCACCATTGTTTTCTACTCAGAAGCAATGCTACTTCTGTCAGGCAGCTCATGGCCACCTACGTGAGGGCTTGCGCTGCGTTCTCTACTTCACTCATCTGGGATTTTGATTTGTTTGTTTTTGTTTCTGCACAGACTTTAATAGAAATGTGCACATCTAGCAGGTGTACATAGAGATGGTTGAATTTGCACTTGCTCTGCGCTCCAGAATATTAGTAGATTCTCAGAATCCCTATTTACCTGTTCTACACCTTATCCAGAGGGAATTGTATAGCATATTTTGTCATGCATCTGAGCAGTCCTAATCAACAATATATTTGTAAGATTTACCCAGTCATTGCTTGTAGTTGTGGATATTTTTTCTGTTTTAAACTTTATTTTCTCTCTTAAATAAATGCAATTCTATATACCAGATACTGGGAGGGGGGCAGGGATTGTGGCTAACCCTCTCTCAACCATTAAAACATAGGCAAAACCAGGCCATAAAGTTGATTCTGTGTGATAGCTACTCTATAACATAAATTAATGGCTTATTATCCCATTCATTTCAAACATTCTCAATGTAAAATTTTTACAAAGAAAGACATTCTTCTCTATATCCTTGTGATAAATATCAAAACAAGGAATTAATTGTAGGTACACTATCATCTAATTCATAGGAAGTGTGTCATTGGATTGCTTACTGCAAGGTCAACAGTTCAAACCTACCAAGAGGTCCCTGGTAAAAAGATGAGGTTATCTAATCTGGTACAGATTTACAGCCTCAGACAACCCCATATAGGGTTACTATGAGTTGGAATTGACTAGATGGCAGAATGTTTTTAGATATATCACCTAATTCAGAAAATGTACTCAAATTGTCTTCATTACCCAAATATACTCACAAAGAAAAGATCCAAGCCAACATCACATGGTGCATTGGGTTGTAATGTCTTCCTCCATCTGGATAAACCTTCAAACCTAGACATCTTTGAAGGGCATGATTGTCTGTGAGGGAGGTGTGCCCTGACTCGGCGACATTTTGATGTGCTGGTATTGCACAATCAGTATAATTGGTTTCAATCATTAGGATCCATACTGTTTTCTCTGGATCATTTTCAGAGGTATGCACCACCCCTTTCTTCATTCTTTAAAATGAAAAGAAGCAAACACATACTGGCCATTTTGGCTACTTTCATTTCTTGGCAAATGCAGAAGTCAGAGAAGACGCATGCTCTATCAGGCTGCAATGGCCGAGATTATATGAACAGAGACTGCCACATGCATCCGTGTGGACTCAAACCTCCAACGTTTCTGTCATTTGCCTTGTTCTTTATCATCTTTGCTACCCAGGGACTCCTCTTGAAAGATACAGGCCAATTCTCTAGAAAAAAATGAAAATGAAAATTGCTATTTCTTCCTGATTCTGAAGCCTTCCTATAATGTAGTATTTAGTCTGAAGCAATCCATTCCTTAAAATCTCAGTTTAAGATTGACCAGAATGAAATGATGACCTTTGAATCATTAAGTCTTTGGCAATTACAATAAATCATCTTTCAGTAAACTTAATTAGTTAACTTTATGTTTTACTGAGAAATTTGTATGCACGCTAGTTCCAAATGTCTCTTCACATTCAAATTAGAGAAACCCAGTCTGTCTGTGTTCCTTGAATCTTGCAAAGAGAAACTCTAGTTCATGTATTTTCATTTATGTCATAGTTGTCAATGTGAATGTCACACGTGTGGAGAAAGGTGCGCTCCCACCAAACCTTGCTGTTACCAATGATATTCAGAGTAGAGATTCATTCACGTATGTACAGTCTACTTAAGTCAATTGTGTTTGGAATCCTTTTCTCAAGAAGATGTCTGTCTTTTCTCTGCTGTCTTTCAGGTGTCCCAGCTTTACTGTGGCCACACGGGGAAGCGGGGCTCCTCGCTGCCCCCTCACATTTTCTCCTGTGCGGAGCGAGCCTCCCACCAGCTCTTCCAGGAGCAGCGACCTCAGTGCGTCATCCTCAGGTAGACTCCACCCCACCTCCCTTCCGTCCTCGGTGCTCAGGTTTGCCCTCGGGGTTTCGCAGTCAAAATAGCCACATGCCTTGATAAGAGTTGTATGAACCCCCAATAAAATGATTTTTTAAAATGTCTCCACATGCCACATAGGTTGATGTTATTTACTTTCTTCGCTGCTTGAGGTTCAGTGTGTCTCACAGTGAGTACCTTTGACGGCTTACAAAAGGGATGCACCCTATTCTTAGAAATAGCCACAAGTGTCGTTCAATCGATAGAAATACATTGAACCTGAAATGCATTTCATTTTGAGGCATGAAGACATGGAACCAGAGTGTGTGTGTGTGTTTTCATTTAGATCCCCAAAAACAAATGAAAATCACCTAAAATCAATGACCAGCTGCTGCTCTTCCTCAGAGTTCAGTCCTGCACGATGTACAGTATTATGTACCGTGCCAATGCCTGCACTGTGGCTCTGCCTTTTGGTCTGTTGCCTTTGCTCAGATTTCACCAAAAAGCATGTCCCCAAGCTGTTTATTCTTTAAAATATGATGCAAATTTTCGCTTCATAACATTGGAGGATGCCTCCTCTACATTAAAAAAATTTAGTAGAGGGGTGGGTGAAGGGAGATGCCGGGCAGTGTAATATAAGATATAATAATAATTTATAAATTATTAAGGGTTCATGGGGGAGAAGGGAGGAGGAAGGGAAGGGGAAGGGGAAAAAAGGAAAATGAGCTGATTGCGGGAACCCAAGAGGAAAGCAAATTTTGGGAATGATGAGGGCAACAAATGTATAGGTGTGCTTTATACAATTGAGCTATGTATTGTGGTGAATTGTATGAGCCCAATAAATTGATTTTTAAAAAAGAATGACAATTAGAAAGTAAAAAAAAATTTAGTAGAAAAGGTAGATATGAAATGTTTTTATAGTAAATAATGATCCTTGATGGAGGCTTGAAGAAAGATTTAGGTATTGGATACAAGCCTGCTTCCGGTCCATATGTTGTGGATTATGCAGCCCCTCTTGAGGAGCAGACCTCTCCACATACCCTTGGCTTTCTCCTAGTTACGACCCATAGTCTTGGTTGAAAAGGGAAGATGCACATAGGGTAACACATACTTCCGGGCAAAGTAAAACATCTGGGAATCTGGAAAGAATACAGCAGATTTGGTTAAGCACTTTTCTACAGACTGACCCCTGGTGGTGTGCATTTTATGGTGGTTTATGCCCTGGCTGCTAACTGTAAGGTCAGCCAGGGTGAAAGATCTCCTCCCTGACAGGTGTACAGCCTCCGAAACTCTGCGGAGCAGTTCTCCTCTATCCTATGGAGAGGACGGTATGCTTGGAAAAGCAGGAAGGGATGGAAAAAGAGGAAGACCTCTGAAAGAGGGATTGACAGTGGCCGCATCGATGGGCTCAGACAAGAACAATTATGAGGGGGCACAGGACCCGGCAGTGTCTCGTTCTGTTGCACACACAGTTGCTGTGAGTCAGAGCCACCCCTATGGCACCTAGCAATGGCAACACAGGCTCCCTATGAGTCAGAGCAGACTCCATGGCAGTGGACTTTGATATACATTGATTTAATAAAACATTTATTGGAATGCCAGGCTACGAATTGCAAACTATACTTGTTTGTAAACTAGCCTGCACGTTGTTGTTTAAGCGGTTGTGTTCAGAAGTGCCCCAGGGAAGCGAGGGGCTGAAGAGCAGCTCCCCACCTATGACTGAAGCAAGCCACCCTCTTGTTAACTATTGTATCTAACGGGTCTCCTGGTCATACTTTAGAGGGGGAAAAATAAAAGAAAAACACTTGAAATGTTGCTTAAAAGGTGTTTTGAATTGGTGGGATTTGGAGCTACACATAATAGTGAAATGCTGACAGTCATGATGGATAATTATTAAGCCCTAGTGGCATAGTAGCTTATGAGCTAACCCCTTAGAAGCCCATGTGACAGAGTAGAAGCCCCAAGTCTGGTTTCTAGGGTATAATCTTATTTTCAGAAGCAGAGAGTCATATCTTCCTCCCTTGGAGAACTGATGGGTTTGATCCTTTAGTTAGCAGTGGGGCACTTACACAGTGTACTGCAAGTCCTCCTGTGACTGCGTACTAGAGAAGTGAAATTGTCTGGGGTCTCGTGATTACTGAATGGTGAATCTGGAATCTGGACCCAATAGTTGTTGATAACTGCCTTTAAGTTGTTTCCAACACATAGTGGCCTATGTACAACAGAAGAAAACACTTCCTGATCCTGTAGCATCCTCATAAATTGTTCTTGTGTGTGAGCCTATAGCTGCAGCCACTGTGTCAGTCCATTTAATTGAGGATCTTCCTCTTTTTCACTTCCCTCTATTTTACCAAGCACGACAATCCTTCTGCAAGGACTGGTCTGTCCTAAAACCAAAAGCCAAAGTATGTTAGATGAAATCTTGCCATTCTTGTCTCTCGGGAAGATTCTGGCTGTACAATTTCCAACACAAGTTTGTTCTTTTGGTAGTCCATGGTCCTTTCCATAGTCTTCACACACACACAGTTCAAATGCATCAAATTTTCTTTGGTCTTTCTTATTCAGTGCCCAACATTCACATGCATGTGAGGAAATGGAAATTATCACAGCTAAGGTCAGGAGCACCCTAGTCCTCAAAGTAATGTTCTTGCTTTTCAACACCTTAAAGAGGTCTTGTGCATCAGATTTACCAATGCCATGTGTCATTTGATCTCTTGACTGCTGCTTCCACGAGCATTGACCGAGGGTCCATGCAAGATGAAAGCCTTGACAGCTTCAGTCTTGTCTCCATCTATCATGATGCTACTTATTGGTCCAGTTGTACGGGTTTTTGTTTTCTTTACTTTGAGTTGTAATTCATACTGAAGGCTGCAATTCTGATTTTCATCAGTAAGTGCTTCAAGTCCTCCTGATTCTCAGCGAGCAAGGTTGTTCCATTGGCATACCTCAGGGTGTTCATTAAGCCTTACTCCAACCCCGATACAGAATTCTCTTTATAATCTCGCTTCGCTGATAGTTTACTCAGCATGCAGATTGAATAAATATGGTGAGAGTATACAATATATCTTGAAGTACAGTGCTATGACCCAGTAGTTAGAGGCTGGGTGATACTTAACTATTACACAGACTCTAGCCTTTGCTACTTACTTAAGGAGGCTACCAGGAGCCACATACTAAGTTTCCCCCAAAATGATTGCCACATGTCCATCTATTTGCCAACACTTTATTAATCCATTTAATGATGAATAGACTATTACTCCTCATGTGCTTTGAGAAGCACTGCTCCTTAGTGAGGGGCTGATGGGAGAGAAAGGAGTGTCCGGTAGACTCCCCTGAGAGATGGCCTAATAGAGCCATCGTAACAGCAACCAAGGCCCTGAAGTAAAGAAACCAGTTTACTTTTGCTTACCCCAACAACTTCATCATGCATTTGCTCATAGATATTTCTTCTAGTGGAAGGTATTATAAGGCAGAACTGATATTCCTTTGGCTGTGCCATAGATTAACTACTTATTCCGAGAAGGATGGGTGGGGATTCTTTCCATCAATTTCTGACTCCTGGTCTCCAAAGTTTGAGAACAAATCTGTTATGAAAGAAATTATTATTTCAATGCCTCTCTTTAAGCTTCCAGGACTATGTGTTTTTATGTAGCTCCTCCCCCTCCTTGATGGCTCTACGTGAGATGAATTATGTTCATTTCTTTTAACCTGGTTTAAAGAAGAATGCACATCATAGAATATATGAGTTAAAAATAAGTTGAAAAAATTTAAAAATCGGATCCTTGTGTAGGATCTGGTGCGTGTCACTCATACACTCATTCAACTACTCGCGTCAGACAATAGTATGGAAGGCACTCAAACGGCTCCAAACCTTACGCCCATTTTAAAGATGAGAGAAAGGAAGGCAGAGGCAAATTTAACAACTGTCCTTAGCTCAGGGCCACATACCTGTAAACGCATGCACGTTCACTGATAATACCTTCACGTATTGGTCGTCTCACTCAACTTACGTACTTTCCGGGAGCTGAGGACAAGTTGGCGCCCTTTCCTCGGTCCATCGTCATTCTGCCACGATTCACTTGTATTATGTGATTTTACACGATAAGACATTTCATGGCAGAAAGCGTGTCACATCCGTTTGTTGTCCCAGCTTCTAAAACACTGACTGACACAGGATGATGGTCTGTTTACTGAAAATCTTTCTCTTAGGTGAAGCAGGTCTGACAGTTGAGGTTGCCCCATCAGCTCACTAATAATTCTGATGTCGTTCCTCCATTCTCTCTGTGTCTGCGAGTTATCTCTGGTGCTTGTCTGTTTTTATTACTTTCTCCAAACCAGTAAGCTGGCGTTTTTCATCTGTTTCCTTAGTGGTGAACGAGGATCGGGAAAGTCTGAAGCCAGCAAACAAATAATGACACATCTAACCTGCAGATCTGGATCCAGCAGAGGACTCTTGGAATCCAAGTTTAAACACGTAAGTTTTTGGTTTGGGATGACAAGTACGCTGGTGCACACAGTGACCAACAGCATCCACCACAACAAGCCATGGGTCAAACGGAGAAGAGGAGAGTCTCACCCTTTCGCTGGCACTGAGTCAACACGGACTTAGAGTGACCGCCTGGAGATCTCGGAGATTGTCATTGATTAGAGGAGTAGACAGTCTAGTCGTTCTCCTGCGCCGCTGCTGGTGGCTTTGAACTGCTGATCATTCGGATTCCTGTCCAACGCATACTCACTATGGCTGTATAGAGTAGTCACTACAAATTTTGATTTAACAAATTATGGAGGCCTGAGGCAAATTAATATTGTTTAATGCACTTTCATATATTTGAGATTATTTTGACATAGTCTCTTTTTATATGTACCCTGAAAAGTTGGATCATAAAGATGTAATAGAGTTAGAAAGTGTTATTCATACAGACTAATGCCTTATTTGGGGGCACTTGAGGTCCCAAACCAATTATTTTGGTGGTTTATTGACAGTTGATAATTCACTGTAGTGCATTTAATGTCCTTTTAATCTTTAAAAATATCGATGGACAGGAAATAAAATGATCAGTCCCCAGATTGAATTTAAATTATGTTGTATAGCAGTTAGTACTTTTGCTGCTGCTTAATTTCCCTAAAATAAAATATGAATTCAAGGAAGAAGCAAAAATGCCTATTAATAATTGGACAATGTCTAAGCATCTCACATAATAAAACTCACAAGATACCCATAGGTGTTTGTCTATAGAATGATAGTCGCTTTTTCACAATTTCAGGAGGTCTTATCAACAGGTTTCTTAGCCACAGTTGATTAGAAGTGATGAACTTCCTGCGATTGAACAATACATTTCACCCACCGTAGAGGGACATACAAGTACAACAGACAAACAAAATTTATCACAACTCAACTCTTATTCTGGGGACTTATAGGTCTAATCCCCCACATTTCAATGTTTCCCGGGACATCACTGTAGCATGATGAAAATCCATGGTGATTGACACAAGTTTTGTATGAAATGGGATGCTATAAATACCCCTGCTAGGTGAGAGGTCCAACGCTCTGCCCTTATTTAGGCCAGCTGGCCTCATGGCTTCTGTGAATGGTTCTCAATCCTCTCTTTCTTACCACACTGACCTGCCCATCCAACGGCCGACCTGGACATCTCTCAATGTTCTTGCTTCAACAAACCTACCCAAGTTTGCTTCTTTATCTCCCTTCTTTGCAATGCCCTCCTTCCATGTTCCAAACCAAACAAACTAAACGTGTTGCCATTGAGTAGATTTGAACACATAGCAACAGGCTGAGAGCCCAGAGTCAAACTCCCCAGAGAGTGTCCAGACTGGGTTTTTTTCAGAAATGCGCCGCCACACACTTCACCCACAGCCCGCTGGGTCCCTCCTCCAATCTTTCTGTTGGAGTTAGCAGCTCTTCAACCACAGACGCAGCTGGAATCCTTCCCCCCCATTACTCTGTAGGAGAAACGCTGTTCTCATTGCTTCATTCCCACAAACCTGCAACCAGGAAATGACTCTGACTCCAGACTTCCCTCCTGTCTCCCTCACAATCACAGTATCCTGTCTGTCCATCCAATTCCCCTCAGGCACACGCTCACCACGACCGTGTGTTATCGCTGTATCTTGCAGCATCCCCTCATATGTTTCCTCTCTCTCTCCATCCACTCTTGACTCTCTTTTAACACCTGGGCTTCGGGCAGTCTCGGTTGGCAGCTCTGCTCCATGGGTCCTTCAGGGCCTGCTCTGTGGTTAGGTAGATTTAGAGCCTGGCCCTCCCATGTGTGCCTTGCTGGCTTCTGCAGTGATATGTACAAGAAAAGAAAGTACTTGTCCAGGCAAAAGACCTAATCTTGTAAAGCGAATATATCCAATAAAGTGTACACATCTCTTCTACTAACAATGATAGGGTGGGAGTTAGTCATATATCTGAGGGGGCTGGGAATTATGATCTCTAACTTGAAATCCATGTGTTCGTTTACCATTAAAGGGAGCAATTATTTTTGAAGGGGTATTAGCAACATGCATCATAACTCCCCTGTTTAAATCTCTGTATGACTCACTGTTCCCTTTGGCTCAAGTTTGAATTCCTCAGCGTGACCCAACATTCCCTCATAGTGTTAGCTTTTTCTTTTGCCTTATAGAATTAGTCGGCCTCCTTTATTATTAGAATTAGTTCCCTTCCCTTATTCAACCCCTTTAGTTCTCTCTAGCGTTTGCTTGAAAAAGAGACACTGCTTCTTGGTCCCTGGGACATGCTAGAAAATCAGTTCCTATGAATGGATAGGTCAAAAAGCATTTAAAAGTATTTAGCACAGCCAGGAATTTAATTATACAAACACTGTCATTTTCTTTTAGATATTTCAGTTGCTTTTAGTTAGATAGTGGGAACTCTCCCAGTTGGTTATGCTTTTTTTAAAAAAAAAATTTGCTTGATTGATTGAATGATTTCCTGGGCATAGATAAGGCACATTTACCAAAAATGTAATTATTGTCTGCTCAGGCCAAGAAACAACTTCATCTCTAAAATTATTGCTTGCTCATAGCACACACCAGAATACAAGTTTTACTAAAAAGCAATCAACATGGTGTATATAATAGTCAAGAAAATGATGTGTATGCATACTGTTATCATTTTTTGACATATATGAGAGTATATGAGAGTTTATTACTATAAACCAACCTTACTATAAAATCATAGAAACCATTATGAAACAAAAATGTCAGCATATGAAATCATTGTTCCTTAGCATATTCTCCATCTAGGCCTACGAGGGGCTACCTCCCAAAAAAATGATGCTCTTTTATGTGAGGGGGGATTGTGCAATTTAGGTTCATCCCACCAGAGCAGACTGTTCATCAAGTTTTCTATTCAGAGATCCTGAAAAGATTGCATAGCAGTGTGTGGCAATAGAGGCCTGACTTGTGGCAGATGGGGGACTGGTTTTGCCACCACAACAATGCACCAGCTCATGCAGCCATCTCAGTGTGCCAGTTTTTGGCAAAAAAACAACTGCCTCTCTTGCCCCTCGCACCTAATTCACCTGACCTCACTCTGTGAAACGTCTTGTTGTTTCTGCGAATGAAGAAGGACATGAAAGGACAGGGATGTGACAGCATAGAAGAGGCGAAGAAAACATGAGGGAGGTGCTGTCTGCGATCGAAAGAGATGAGTTTGAAAAATGTTTCCAAGAATGGAACCACAGATTTGACAAATGAATTACGTGTAATGGAGCATACTTTGAGCGTGAGAGGGTTATTTTGTAAAAAAATTAAATACATAGCTTTTTGGGGGGGATCCGATTGGGGTGGGGGGGTTCCCCCTCATGTAGACTTTCTGAGGCTGTGATTTCATCGCTTGAGCTCCCCCTGGAAGAATCCGTGCTCTCTGATTCACACCCTGTCCGGACAGCATGCTGAAGGGATTCAGCTTGTGTTCCTGTGAAATGTGTTGTGAATTCTTGGAAGAAAGGAAGTGTGAAGGGCCAAGAGCAGGACTGCAGGGGAGATGGTGGGTGTACGGTCCCACAAACAAGTCTCATTGGCCCGTCCTCACTCCCGCTGACAAAGGAGGAGGCACATAAAACACATTGGGGAAAAACCAAAGCCCCGGACTCTTTGGTACACCTTTCCTGATCTTTTCCGCAGGGATGCACTTTTCAAGCTTCAAAACTCCCTCATTATCGGTTCCTATGATTTTCTTGTGGCCTTCTAGGACATCGGGCAAGATGCCTCCCTTCTCATTGTCATTATGGTTGTTGGGTGCCATGCAGATTACTCTGACGCCTCGCAACCTTGTTCACAACAGAATGCAGCATGGCCCAGCCTGGCTTTCCTCCATCTTCGCAATTGTTATGTTTGAGCCCACTGTTAAGCCACTGCCTCAATGCATTTTGTGGAAGGTCTTCCTTTTTATCCCTGACACTCTACTCTGGAAACCATGATGTCCATCTCCAGGGACTGGTCTTTCTGAAAGTATGTCCAAAAATAACCTTACATGTAGGAAGCATTTGGTTGTACTTCCTTAGAGGCAGATTGCTTTGTTTCCCTAGAAGTGCATGGTATATTCAATTTTCTTATCCACCACCATCACCCAAATGCATTAATACTTCTATAGTATTACTTATTCATGATCCAAGTTTCAAATGCACATGTGGATATTGAAAATGATTTAGCTGATTTCGTGTGTACCCTAGTCCTCAAAGTGGCATCTTTGCTTCTTAACACTCTCTAAAGAGGTATTGTACAGCTGATTTGGCTAATGCAGTACATCCTTCTGCTTCCATAGTTATTGGTAATAGATTCAAGTAAAATGAAAGCCTCGACAACTCCCTTCTTTTCTTCATTTATCATGATGTTGCTTATTGGTCCAGTTGTGAGAATTTTTAATTCCTTTACATTGAGTTGTAATCCATGCCATAGGCTGTATTCTTTGATCTTCATGAATAAATGTTTCAAGTATTCTTCACTTTTAACAAGCGAGATTGTTCATTTGCATATTGCAGGATGCAATGAGTATTCCTCCAATCTGATGTTATATTCTTCATATCTTCCAGCTTCTTAGATTATTTGTTCAGCATACACATTGAATATGTTTGGTGAAATGATACAACTCTGATGCACACCTTCCCTAGTTGTAAACTATGCAGCATTCCTTTATTCTGTTTGAACAAATGATTCTTGGTCTTGTATAGACTCAATTCAGTGTTCTGCCATTCCCATTTTTTAAGTCATTTTATTAGGGGCTCATACAACTCATCACAATCCATACATACATCGATTGTATAAAGCACATTTGTACATTTGTACATTTGTTACCCTCATTGTTCTTTTCTTAAAAAGATTATTTTATTGAGGGCTCGTACAATTCTTATCACAGTCCATACATACATCCATTGAGTCAAGCACATATGTACACCTGTTGCCCTCATCAATCTCAAAACATTTGCCCTCTACTTTAGCCCTCAATATAATTTGCTCATTTTCCCCCTCCTTCCCCCCTCCCCCCTGAACCCTTCATAATTCATAAATTATTATTGTTTTGTCTTAAATTACACTGTCTGATGTCTTCCTCCACCCTCTTTTCTGCTGTCCATCCCCCCAGGGAGGAGGCTATACTTAGATTCTTGTACTTGGTTCCCCGCTTCTACCCCACATGCCCTTCACCCTCCAGGCCTCGCCCCTCTCACCAATGGTCCTGAAGGAGCCATCGATCCTGGATTCCCTGTGTTTAAAGTTGCTATCTGTACCAATGTACATCCTCTGGTCTAGCCAGATTTGCAAGGCAGAATTGGGATCATGATATTGGGGGGTAGGAAGCATTAAAGAACTAGAGGAAAGTTATATGTTTCATTGTTGCTACCCTGCACCCTGATTAGCTCGTCTCCTCCCCCACACCCCTCAGCAGGGGGGTATTCAGTTGCCAACCAATGGACTCTGAGTCTCCACTCTGCACTCACCCACCTTTACAATCACATGATTTCTTGTTCCTTGATGCCTGACACCCGATCCTTCAACAGCTAGTGGTCACACATGCTGTGTGCTTCTTCCACATGGGCTTTGTTACTTCTGAGCTAGTTGCCCACTTGTTTATCATCCAGCCTTTAAGACCCTTTTCCATCTTAGCCATAATTTTTGATCCCCAGTCCAATGCCTTCACATAGTCAATAAAACAGGTAAGTAGTTTTCTTAAATACTCTGTTGTCAGCAGGATCCATCTGACATCAGCAATGATATCTCTGGTTCCATGTCCTCTCATGAAACTGGTTTGAATTCCTGGAAACCCCTTGCTGATATGCTGCTGCAACCGTTCTTGCATTACCTTCAACCGAATTGACTTAAATGTGGTATGAATCATCTTGTTTATAATTTCCACATTCGGTAGCATCACCTTTCTTTGGAATGGGTACAAATATTGATCTCTTCCCATCAGTAGGTCAGGTATTGATTTGTCATTGGGATTTCTCGAGAGAGACTGATGAATGCTACTAGCGCTGCAACCATTGGTTGAGCATTTGGGTTAGTCCTTCCAGTACTGGAGCCTTGTTCCTCCTTCATGTTGGCACTGTAGCAGGACTTTGTCCTTCAATGCCATCTGTTCTTGCTCACATGCTGCAACTAGACATGGCTGAGCAGAGTTCAATTTGCCTTGTTACCGTGACTGTATTAAGTCCTTCCATCTTCTTTCAAAGTTTCCTGCATCATTCAGTATTTTCCCTATATAAACTTTAATTATTTAAACAAGATCCTTTATTTATTTTTCATTGTTTCTTCTGTTATTTCAGCTTGCGAAATAAGTGCACTCTTCCCTTTTGCTTTTCCACTGTCATGTTTTTGCACATTTCATTAGAATGCTTTACTTGAGCTGCCCTTTGAAATTTTCTGGCCAAGTCTTCTGTTTTATTATTTCTTCCATTTGCTTTAGTTTCTCCACGTTTACCAATAAGTTTCAGTCTTTTCTGATATGCACTTTTTGTCCTTTTTTTCATTTAAAATTTATTTTTTCTTTGCAGATGATGTTCTTGAAGTCCTCCCACAGCTTGTTATGGTATTCAGCCATTAGTGTTTAATGAGTCAAATATATTATTGAGCTCACTTGAGGACTAACTTGTGCTTGACCCAAGCTATTGTCATGTGAAAGTTTTTCAATTGTCATGTGAAAAGTTGGACGTTGAATAAGGAAGGCTGAAGAAGAATCAATGCATTTGAATTGTGGTGCTGGAGAAGAATATTGAAAGTACCATGGACTGCCAAAAGAACCAACACATCTGTCTTGGAATAAGTACAGCCAGAGTTCTCCTTAGAGACTTTGTTTTACTTTGTTGTCAAGAGAGACCAGTCCCTGGAGAAGCACATCATGCCTGGTAAAGTAGAAGGGCACAGAAACAGAGGAAAGCCTTCAATGAGATGAGTTGACACAGTGGCTGCCACAATGGGGTCGAGTCTAGGAGCAATTGTGAGGATGGCGCAGGGCTGGGCAGTGTTTTGTTCAATAGGATTGTTATGGATTGGACCAACTTGTGGTCTGCCTGCACCCAGCCTCTAGGACTTGTCTGATGGTATGGAGCTTCTCCATCCTCCGTTCCACGGGTGTCGTCAAGTTGTGTCCTCTGTCTTTTATATATCAAGGTTATGTGTTCAATTCCTGTATGTATTGCTGATAAAAAGGTTTTTGCAATGAAGAAACCATTGCAAAATTCTATGCTAGGCTCTCCAGTTTTGTTTCTATCACCAGGCCTTCTTGCCAGCCAGCGACTCTTTTTTCTCTTTGTTTCCAGCCTGCCCATTCCAATCACCAGTAATGATCAATTGACTCTGTTTGCATGCTTAATCAATTTCAGACTAAAGAAGTTGGCAGAATTCTTGAAGTTGTCCAACATTTGCTTTACTGGTTGGTTAATAAGGGTAAATGTCTGTATTAACTCATTGTCCTTATAGGCTTATGGATATCAACTGCCACAGACAGTATTATCTGAAGATGGATTTCAAATAGTCTTTTTGATAAGTGTCATGTCACTCCTCTTCAATTTGTCATTCCTGGCATTTTCTGATAAGGAAAAATGATGAATGCCAGTACATTTCAGCTGTCTAATAAATACCCAGGGCATCTATCTTTATGTATTCCCTTGCATTTTTGAATAGGTTCCATTTTCTAAGATTTGTACTTTGTACATTCTAGGTTCTAACGAGAAGTAGATGTTTGCAGCTATTTTCTTCTTTGTCCTCGTCTTCTTCTTCTTCTCCCCCAATCTTGCCCCATCAGCAAATAAAGTTTCCAAAAATTTTTCTCCAACTGTATCATTAAGGTGTGAACCCTGCTTTGAACAGGAAGCCTCCCCCAGGCACATTTTGGGTGCTTTCCAGCGCAAAGGGCTCAACTTCCAGCCTTATCTCCCACGATGTCACCCTGCTGTGTATAAGCACTGCGGTGGACACTCCCCCCAAGTGGAGGGCCATTCTTTCTTCCCAGTCTATTGGAGTGTGCAAGCTCTACTGAAAACTGTCTACCATGGGGCTCAGTTGGGATTTGAAATACTGGTGACATAACTCCCAGTATTGTAGCAGCAGACACATTGCACACAGCACCGTAAGACTCATTGATAGATGAGTGGTGGTTACATAGAGGTGAAATTCCTGTCTCCTCCCTGAAATAATCCTTTATTACCTTTGTCTTGAATTTAACTGGCTCAGCAGATCCCTTCCGAAGCTACAGTTTTGATTCTCTCTCTCTCTCTCATCCTAATGAGACTGAGAAGAATGTACTGCATAGAAAGCTTGTCTGCAATCGTTCACTGATCACAAAGGCCACTGAATGGTGCAGACATCTTTAAACACATTCTATTTGTAATAAGACTCGATGAACTGTAGGAATATTTTTTGACTTACCCTGGTGTGTATGTCTGTGTACACAGATCTACACAATCTCTAGATACACATATGCACCTTCTGCTTGTCCAATCATATACTTATATGCGTTATTTGAAATGCCATTTTATGAGAAGATTTGTGGACCCCTTTCGTCTACACAGGAGCCTTGGTGGCATAGTGGGTTGCTTACACATTGGGCTTCAAAGTTTGCCATTTGAAACCCCCACCTGCTCTGTGAGAAAGAGGCTTTCTCCTCATGTCTCAGAAACCCACAGGGCAGTTTGACACTGTCTTCCAGGGTCGCTATGGGTCAGAACCCACTCAGTGGCAATGCGGGTTTTTGTGTGTATGTGGGGGTGGGGGGGCGGGTTTGAGAGTACTTATATACAGGTGATAACATACATAATACATATAGGATTGAGCATACTCTACCAGTAAAAATTTCTCTATTGATCCTTATTTCATAATGAAGGGTGGTAAATATAATGGTGCATTCTCAAATTTCCTCTGCTTGTTTCTCTAGAACCTCCCTGTTACATGCCTCTTTTATACATAATTACAGAAAGATGCTTGAATGCCATTCAAGGATTTTATATTTAATTTAACTTTATATTAAAGTGTCGCTGATTACATCAGAACAAACAGAGGGGTTCTTACTTCAGATCATGACCTAAAACAATCAGCATCATCTAACAGACCTGAGGACTGAAAATCCAGATATAGATCTCATAATAAACACTGTGCCACCACGCCTGCCATTGGGCCACGGTCTTGGTCTATAGCTCCTGCAGGTCAGACTCAGTCCCGTCACTCTGGTGTCACTTGGGAAATTCTGGAATGTTGCTATATCTGATTTTTTATTTAGAAACGGGAGGAACTTTCATTTAATCAAGAGACTGCTATTATTTCTCATAATGTCTAGGTTGAATTAGAAGTTCATTTAAAATAAAGTAATCTGCTATAATGGAATTCTCAAGCTTACGCTTGATGTGGGAGAATTTACTACGTAGAATGTACACTAAAACATTCTGCAGCATATCTGTGGCCTAGTATGCCTTCCTTAATAGTTGTAATTCCTCACCGTTAACTAACTAAACACATAGGAAGCCCCTGCACAATGCTACAATGCAGCACCAAGTAATTTGACATTTGGAGTCATTTTGGGGAGAAGAGCTAGTTGTTTTGTTTAAGTACTTTGATATTCTAGCTGCCGACAATGTCCTACATGAGTGAGTGGCATATAGTAACAGGATTATGAAGTTTACTAAAATTAACTAATAGAAGTGAGGATTTACAAGCTTAAATATAAGTTGGTAGCAAGGATCTATTGTTCACTCATTAAGTTGTAGATAAAAAAAAATGTGTAAAATGGTCATTTGAAAAATTTGAAAGAGTTCAGATTGTACTATCCCTTCAAGAGATCCTAGATTACTTAATCTAAATTTCCTTTCCTTTCAATTTCAGTAAAGGCCTCTTGTGTTATACCTTTGTAACTAAGACTGGGGTAGTTAGTTTATTGTGCCAACCTGGCACAATTTCAGTAAAGGCCTCTTGTGTTATACCTTTGTAACTAAGACTGGAGTAGTTAGTTTATTGTGCCAACCTGGCCGATAAACACATGTGGGTTTAATTGAAGGGCAGAGGGATAAATGGCTCGGTGACCCTCACCTTTCTCATTCTTGGGTCTCTTGCTTTGTGATGGTCGGACCAGGGTGCAATTGCCTTGGTCAGTTCCCTGCTTCAGCTGGAAGGGGCCACTTCTTGCAAGACATCCCCAAGGAGAAGCCACATGGACCTACCCCGATGCAGCCCTGGGTGGTAGAGCAACCGTGTGGAGACCCCTGCCGAGCAACCATGTGGAGACCCCTGCCAGCACTGAGATGCTGCGTCATCATGTGTGTTTTGTGAGATGGAGGAGGACTTTGTGGATTGGTGTCAGACATATGGGCTACTGTTGGACTTGTGGGCTTGGGCAGCACTGGGTTGGGATGTTTTCTTAATATGCACTTAACCTTTACATAAAACTCTCTCTTATACATGAGTTTCTGTGGATTTGTTTCTCTAAAGTACACAGACTAACACAAAGACAGATACACTTTTACCAATCAGCCACTGAGGGAGAATGCTATCGTACAGAATGCAAATTTCAAGCAAACTTTCTAATTCACTTCTTATTTTCTTTTCTCATAACAATGATCAGATTTCATAGATAAGTTATCTTAAGACCCATAAAGTAATATTGCAAGTCTTGAATATGATGTAAGCATGTTGTCAATCATACTTTGTTGCTTGCCTTTATCATCCACATACATGCCCTTCAGTGTCTAAGATGTGCATGAGAAGTGCCCAGTAGTTCTTGTACCAAACTAACCCCTACTGCCATCGAGTAGATTCGAACTCATAGTGACACTTCAAAGAGTTTATGAGATGTAAATCATGAAGGGAGCACGTTAAATCATCATCATAATAAGCAATCTTGCTGCCATGGAATTGATTCTGCATCATAGCCGCCCTAGAAGATGACAGAGGGGTTGGCCTCTTTTGTGTTTCGGAGACTGTCAGCCTTCGCAGAAGCAGAGAGCCTCACCTTCCTTCCACGGAGGGCCTGGTGAGTTTGAACTGCTGGCCTTTCTTTGAGCTGGCAGCTCACAGTGTACCCCAGCGCCCGGTGTGGGAGCAGAGAGCGCCATCTTGTTCCAGTGGAGAGCTGGTGGGTTGAACTGCTGTCCAGTGCTTACCCCCCAGTGCTACCAGGGCTCCTTCGGTTCCCCCACAGTGTTCAATAAATATAGAGAATGGAAAGAAGTCAGCGAATGCACGCATACATTGATTCTAACTCTTTGCGGCAGTTCAAGGGTCAATGACACTGAAGTTCATTCACGAGACTGGCCTGGAGGAAAGAGGAATCGGATTAGGGAAGTGAGGTCAAAGGCGCCTCCTTGATATCTGATGTTATTTAGTAAAAGCTTTGAGAAGCTGCACTGAATTTTCATTAGGTGATCCTGCCAGATAATAAGAAGGCAGGTTAAGGAGAAAGATGGGTTAAAGGGATTTGATTGAGAGGCCCAGTCCGAATGAGCACAGGGACAGAGAAGAGTAGCAGGCTGACCCATGGGACCGGCATCATAAGAATGCAGATGGTGTACCCCCCGGGGATTAATTTAGTCAGAGCAGACCACTCTGCCCCAGATCTCACAGTCATTGTCCTGGGCAGCAGCTACGGAGACTCACATAGACACTTCAAAAGAGGTGTGGGAAGATGCCATGATTTTTCCATCCCATTTTCCCACAAACTATGGGAAATCCCCTCATGGGGTCAAGGGATGCTGGGAAATACACGGAAAGGGATCCTCTGCCTGAAGGTGTTGCTCAGAGGCCGAGGAGCAGAGGGAGCGCTGCCTCGTGGTGGACATGACCGCATCCTTCTCCGAATGGAAAACTACGCGCCCAGCCTCATGTGGGGGAGCAAAGGGACAACATGAAGGAGCATGGGGAGATCCCCGTGTGGAAGTTTCACACTGAGACGTGGTCAACAGAAAGCAGCCTCTCCTGAGGAGGACAAGAGAGCGATTTTGCCTGTAGCTGGAAGGACAAAGAGAACACAGGTGAATTGGGGTAACCACGTGCAGGTAATACGTATAGTTTTTTAAGGAATTCAAAAACCGCAACGACAAAATCCCACTGCCTGCCAGTCAGTTCTACGTCTCAAGGACCCTACGTATGGTTCATGAGACTGGAAATCTTTATGGAAACTGACTGCCCCATCTTTTGTCCTATAGCATGGTTGGTGGGTTTAAATGACTGACCTTGCCATTATCATCCCAATGCTAACCCTACTGCACCACCGGGATTCCTAAGGAACTCGTGGCTGTGATGTTTTCCAATGGGCACGTAATCATCCAATTTCCAGGCCTTACAAAACATTCTTTTACATGTGCTTCAAAGTGCACTTTATAATCTTAGGTTGATACATTTGACTTCTATTACCCAAGAGTTTGTTACAAAACAGTATACTTAAATCCCTTTGAGAAGGACTATTGTTTACAATCTTGTTTTTGAATTTTAAATGCTGGAAGCAGGGGATTTTCCTTGTTCATGGATTTATTGGAACAGAAAAATAATATCTTTATAAGGAGCTGACTGGGATTTCTCAACACTTCTGGACTTAATGAGTTTCGGGGTTAAGAAACATTCGATTCTCTTTAAAACCCTTAAGTAAACAAGTATTGAGCAAGCGCTTTCCCAGAGCTGAGTGATGGCCTCAACTTGATTAAGCGATTCGTTCCTCTGAATGCAGGAGCCTGGAGATGCTTACTTTTCAGAAAATGTAATAGATTACCTTGGCTTTTACTGGGATAACAATTTGCATGTTTCCCAAACAAAATTAAGTTCTTCAGTGTAAATTGACAAAAGTCAGCTAGTAAAACTTTATTCCGTAAGTATGGAGGGTGTGCATGTGATAGTCCTTCACCTACATGAAAGGAGCCATGGACAGTTCTCCCAGAGCCAGATGTGGCAGACAACTTACATAAATATTGCAGCCTTGGAAACGTGGTGCAGCATGTCTACTCTGTCTTATCTGGGCTCTTTGTGCTGTGTGGGAAGGACTCCTGGTGGTATAATGGGCTATGCACTGAGCTACTAACTATCAAGTCAGCAGTTCAAACCCACCAGTTGCCTCATGGGAGGAAGAGGAGGTTTTCTACCAATGTTAAGTCTCTGAAACCCAAAGGAGCAGTTGGACCCTGTCCTGTAGAATTGCTGTGGGTTAGGTACTTTTCAGTGGCTATGGATTTGTTTTGTTGGTTGGCTGGTTGGTTGGTTGGCTGGCTGGCTAGCTGGTTGGTTGGCTGGTTGGTTGGTTGGCTGCTGCTTGGTTGGTTGGTTGGTTGGTTGGTTGGTTGGTTAGCTGGCTGGCTCGCTGGTTGGTTGGTTGGTTGGTTGG
>NW_022111368.1:5712508-5736528 GCF_000313985.2 Echinops telfairi
GATAATAGTTCTGATAATCATTCTATGTTCCAAGGACCCAACTTTTAAGAAACAATGGGTCACAGTTTGTACAAAAAACATCAAGTCTTAAAAATATTCCATAATTTCAGCAAGATATAAAATTTATCAAATAAGTACTGAAATACAAATTAATTTAGTTAAAATTCAAAGTATTATGCAATTATACTGGAACCCTGGTGACATAGTGGTTACAAGTTGACCTATGATCCATAGGGTCCAAAGTTCAAAACCACCAGCCACTCTGGCAGAGAGTAGTTTTCTACTCCCATACGCAGTTATAGTCCCGGACACTCACAGGAGCAGTTTTACTCTACCCCGTGGGCTTGCTATGAGTCAGCATCAACTCAATGACAGTGAGGTTGGTTGGCTGGCTGGCTGGCTGGCTGGCTGGCTGGCTGGTTGGTTGGTTGGTTGGTTGGTTGGTTGGCTGGTTGGTTAGTTTACATGCTGAAGCTTAGACTTTGGGCATCTAATGTAAAGTCAGCAGTTCAAACTTACCAGCCACTCTGGCAGAGAGAGAGGAGGCCCCTTCCTGCTCCTGTGGACATTTATAGTCTTGTACACCCTATCAGTTGGATTGGTCTTGATGGCAGTGGGTTCGGTTTTCATTTGGTATGAGCAGAAGTCAGCTGTAGGCTCAGCCGCTAAATTCAAAGTCTGCATTTTAAAACTAGACTCCACAGGTCAAAGAACCTGGCCAGCTGCTTCCACAGAGTACAGCTGAGCAGGGAATCCTATGGGGAAAATTCCACTCAGCCAGGCATATAGCATCTCAAAGTGTTGGAATGAACTCAGGAGGCACCTCCTAACGATGGCAATCTATCTACCTTGAATGTTTTATTCCTTTACAACATTCTAGGGTTTTTTTGTTTTGTTTTGTTTTGTTTTGCTTCAAAATCAGGTACCCACTTGCTGCTCTTCAGTCTATTTTTTACTCAAAACAAGGCCCAAACTCTAAACTCATTGCCACCAAGTTAAATTGAACTCATGGGTACTCTATAAGGCAGGCTGGAACTGCCTGGTGGGTTTCTGATGCTCTAAGGGAGTAGAAAGACTCCTCTTTCTCCAGTAGGGACGCAGGTGGAGTAGAAAGCCTCCTCTTTCTCCAGTAGGGACGCAGGTGGTTTCAAATTGCTGACCTTGTGGTTAGCAGCCCACTGGGCGCCCGCTAGTCCACCAGGGCTCCTTACATAAGAGCCGAGAGTCCCTTAACATGCTTCTTTAGTGCCACCTATTGGTCAGGAAATTCACTGGGCATGAAAAGGCGTCTGTGTTTCCTAAGGATTCAACTCATAGTTAGTCTTGATTTGTGCACTTGCAATGCAGAATGAAAGACTGACTGCCTTTTGTATATCTATGTTTGCTGATTCATTTAGTTTAATGTTGTTTTATGCATTATACACCTGCATAGTTATTATAGCAGCAAATGAAGACGTTAGTTTTGAAAATTAGAAGAAATATATAATTATGCATGTGCATGCATAATATACACACTTCAGAATGATATCTATCGTGTAGTAAGCACAATATAGATGTTTTCTATTATTTTAACAATCATGAAGAATAACCATTGCTATTAATTGTTGAATACTTGATATTTGTGCTAGACACTACTTGAGTGGTTTATTCGCCTGAAAATTACAACCCGCAAAGGAGTTATTCCTGTCAGAAAAAAAGAAAGCAAAGTTTGGGAAATTTTCAGGATGTCTTAATCAGCAGCAGCAAAGCGTGAGGACAGAAGCTACTTCTCAGCCCAAAGTACACACTTTCAATCAGTGTCCTCGATTTCCAATGCTGGCTACATGTCACTCATGATCTTGTATGTCCTTTTTTCTTATAGTAATAAAACCTGTATTATCAGGTTCAGCAACAGAACTGTTTGAAACAGACTGTTTTAAAATATATCCAAGTCCTGATGGCATCGTGGAGTAAGCATGGGACTGCTAGTCTAAACATTGACAGTTCAACTCCCCCCAAACATTCCCGAGGAGAACGATGAGGCTAACATCTACTGTATAAATGTACAGCCTTGGAAACCCCGAGCAAGTTCAATATGAGTCGGAATTGCTTCAGTGGCAGTAGGCATACAGATATGATTAATTATTTAATATTAAATTACTGGAAAATGTAGTAAAAAGGCTTTATAAATAATATTTCAAATTATTTTTAAAGAAAACTTTGCTACCCCAGATATCAATTCAATTTTTATTATTTTTAGAAATAGGTTATTTCAAACAAATCTAGCTCATTAACTTTTATGCCAATGCAATGTATATTCTACCACAGTTTCCAACTCCAAACACAAAAGTTTAGTTTTGTTGTTATTATCAAACTGTTTTATAATCTTTCACATTCTATGATACTTGTATGTGAATTGTAGACCTTTTATATAACAGTTCCCAGAAATTTTTTAAAGTAGCATAAATATTCTCTTTTTCTTATTTGGGGGTAAAATGCTAAAAAATACATATACGCACCAGAAATTTTTTTGTGTGGATGGTACAGGAGGGGGCAGCGTTTCTTTCTTTCTTTTTTTTCCCAATTGTTTTATTAGGGGCTCATACAACTCTTATCACAATCCATACATACATCAATGTGTAAAGCACATTTGTACATTCATTGCCCTCATCATTCTCAAAACATTTCCTCTCCCTTAAGCCCCCGGCATTAGGTCCTCATTTTTCCCCTCCCTCCCCGCTCCCTGCTCCCTCATGAGTCCTTGATAATTTATAAATTATTATTTTGTCATATCTTGCCATGTCCGACGTCTCCCTTCATCCACTTTTCTGTTGTCCGTCCCCCAGGGAGGAGGTCACATATAATTCCTTATAATCGGTTCCCTCTTTCCAACCCACTCTCCCTCTACCCTCCCAGTATTGCCACTCACACCACTGGTCCTGAAGGGATCATCCGTGCCTCACCAGAAATTTTTATAAACAAATAAAAACCTAGTTTATGTAAAAGGTATTAATAAGCTCCCTCTTGTGTCTGAAGCAGAAACTACATCAAATTTACATCAACCTAACACTACTGTGTTAGTCCTGGTAGACTAGAGAAACAAATCCAGGGAGATTCATAGGCGTCTAAGAGAGAACTTTATATCAAAGAGTAATTGTATTTTAAGAAAACATCCCAGCCTAGTCCTGACCAAGTTCAGAAGTCTGATATTAGCCCATATGTACGATAACAGTCTGTAGGTTCCTCTTCAGACTCACACAACACATGCAATGACACCAAATGCAGGAAGGTCACAGGCCAAAGGGTGGAAAGTGGTGGTGGAAGCATCTCAGCACTAGTGTAGGTCTCCACATGTCTCCTCCAGCTCCAGGGTTTTGGCTCTATCAGCATAGTCCCATGTGACTTATCAAGAGTAATGTCTCGCAGGGAGAGAATGTGTCAGGCCTCCAGTGAGCTGTTTATCTTCATAGTGCTTCCAAATGAGGTCATCAAGCTGTGACCTGATTGATAGGTTAGACTCTAGCCCTTCCCAAGTTGACAGGAGATTACATAACTGCCACTACTACACAAAGCTATCAAGTTGATTCCAACTCAGTGACCCTCATAGGACAGAGTTAGAACTGCCTTCGTGGGCTTCAGAAGCTGTACTCCTTCAGGGAGTAGAAAGCCTCATCTTTATACTGCTGAGCAATCGGCTGGCTGACATCCCATGGCTGCCCTGGTGATTAGCAGCCCATCGGGCTTCTTACATGCTCATGTTCAAAGACAGGAAAAGCCCTTTGATCCCTATTTTCATACTGAGTGGACAATTGCTTAGACCTCATCTGCACAGGAGCATAGATGGATGGAGCCAGGGAGAAGAAATCCTGCTAGGAAATGATTTTAGACTCCAGGGTGGATCTGAGTTCTATTAGTGGTATTTCCATTGCCTGGAGTACAGTAGGCTGCAGCTGGAAACACCCGAATGAGACAGTGTCGGCTCGGATTTGTGTTCTTGTGGGAGACAACTACTGGCACGAGACACAAAGCAGGGTCCAGACAGGGTGAAGAAGAAGCAGTTACGGATCTCAGCAAGTTTCTATGGAGCACAATGAAATGTTTAAGAATCAAATCTATGTTATAGTGACATCATGTTAAAAAAAGTTTTAACATTTTAAAGTAATTGCATGTGGTAATTCTAATCCCTCCCCTCAAGTTAGCAGGAGCCTTTTGTTGTTAGGGGCCTGAGTTAGTTAATTGTGCCAGCCTGGCCGATAATCACATGTGGTGCTGGTTGAAAGGTGGAGGGATAAATGGGTGGTGAAGCCTCACCTTTCTAGTTCTCGGGTCTCTTGTTTTGTGATGGTTGCATCGGGTGCAGCTGCCTTAGCAGTTCCCTGCTTCAGCTTGCAAGATTGACGTCCTACAAGACATCCCCAGGAGAAGCTACATGGACCTATCCCGATGCAGCCCTGGGTGCTGGAGCAGCCGTGTGGAGACCCTTGCCAGTGCTGAGATGCTTACACGTTCACGGACTCAGCTTTCCTCCTGCAGTCGGCATTATTGCCTCTGTTTTGTGAGGTGAAGGACTTTGTGGACTGGTGTTGGGTATGGGTTAATGTTGGACTTGTGGGCTTGGGCAGCATTGGGTTGGGATATTTTCGTGATGCACATTTTCTTTGCATAAAACTCTCTCTTATACGTGAGTTGCTGTGGATTTGTTTCTCCAAAGTACCTAGACTAATACAGGGCCATTGAGCTGGTTCTGACTCATAGCGACCCAATGTCCAACCGAAGGAAGCACCGCCCAGTCCAGCGCCGTCCTCACAATTGTTCTTCAGTTTGAGGCCATTGTTGCAGCCGCTGTGTCAACCCATCTTGTCAAAGGCCTTTGTCTTTTCCCACTGCCCCTCCAATTATCAAGTGATTTCACAGGGACTGGTCTCTCCTGAGAGCATGTCTAAAGTACGTGAGATGGAGCCTCGCCATGTTTGCTTCCAAGGTGCATCCTGGCTGTACTTCTCTTTCAAGATAAGGGTGTTTGTTCTTTGGCAGTTCACCTTACGATCCATGTTCTTCTCTAGCATCATAATTCAATTTATTTTTATTTTATTATTTTTGACAATCATAAATAATAACCATTGTTATTAACCGTTGAATACTTGATATTTGTGCTGGACATTAATCGCATCAATTCTTCTTCAGTCCTCTTATTCAGCATTCAAGTTTCACATGCATAGGAGGCAATTGAGAGTACCATGACTACTGTCAAGTCCACCTTAGTCCTCAAAGTAATCTCCCTGTTTTTCAACACTTTAAGAGGCCTTGTGCAGCAGATCTACACAAAGCAATGCATCATTTGATCTCAGCTGTTCATTGGTCCAGCTGTGAGGATTTGTGTATTCTTTCATCGAGTTGTAATCCATATCGAAGCCTGTAGTCCTTGACCTCCATCACCAAGCAGTTCAAGTCCTCCTCACTTTCTTCTAGCAAGGTGGTGTCACCTGCATATGGCAGATTGTAAATAAACCTTCTCCCAATACTGACACCACATTGTAGCTCATTGAGGTTAATTATTTGCTCAGCCTACAGATTTAATAAATATGAGCACAGGATACAACCCCGATGCAGACCTTTCCTGATGGTAGGCCATGCATTATTCATTTGCTCTGTTTGCACATTTGCCTCTTGATCTATGTTGAGGTTCCACATGAGCACAGTGAGGTGTTCTAGAATCCTCATTCTTCAGAAAGCGATCTACTGTTTGTTATTGACCCACACAGGCAAATGGCTTTGCATGGTCAATGAAACACAAATAAACATCTTTCTGAGATTCTCTGCTTCCCGTCAAGTTCCATCTGACATCAGAACGTCCAGGGTCCCATTCACGTTTCAAAGCTCTCTCACAGGGGCTGGGTTGGATTCTTTGGTTGGTGGTGCAGTGGTTGTCTTCACATATATAAACTGCCGGGCATCATGAAGTGAAGTGAAGCAGCATATTACTGTATCACGATTTTATTTTCGTGAGCCAAAAGAAGAGACGGTAGCATTTAGTAATTTGAGGAAAATTGATTGTAAAACTTTAATATGTTATGTCAATAGTATAAATCTTTTAGATAATGATACATTCCCTATATCTTTGATGTTCCTTTGATGTTATTTTTAACAAGAAGTTGTTCAACACTCTTTGTTTTTCTTTTGTTGCAGGTCACGTGTATTTTAGAAGCCTTTGGACATGCCAAGACAACTGCGAATGATGTGTCCAGTTGCTTCATAAAGTATTTTGAGTTGCAATTCTGTGACAGGAACAAATGCTTAACTGGAGGTAAGTGCCTAAAGATGCCAATGGTATTCGTAGGTGGTACCACCAGGGGGCAGTAAAACCCTGGTGGAAGTCTGGGAACCTGTACAGTCAAACCTTTCTTCCCTGTCTGTGGCCTTCTTTCTGGGAATGTGGAGAAAGAGAATTGAATCCAAAGAAAGACATTCCGATCTCCATGTTGGGACTTTGTTAATTGACTTCTGGTGATGATTCTTGAAAGTTTTTCTCTGTTAGAATAACATACTTGTATCTGAGAACAGGAATCAGGCTCAGTGACACCAGTATGCTTATGCGTGCGTGTGCGTGTGTGGTATGTGTGTGCATGTTTTAGCTGTATGCAAATATTCGTATTTCAGAAAAAAATCTTATGAATTCTAAAACAACTGAACTGGAAAAAGATTCTAAAAGGCAAGGCAAGACTTTTCATGATTATTATTGCATAAATATAAAATATTGACCCCCAAACCAAATAAACTATACTTGCTGAACCTAGAAATGAACTTAAATACTCAATTTCTGTGTATTGTAACTTGAGTGTATATGACATACATTGATAATTATTTTAACTAAGACCAAGTCCATATTTTAAATGAAGACACGTTAAAACTCAAGACACCACCAAACTAAACTCAAACTAAACCCACTTCTCATTTGATTTGAACAGTTAGTGTGTATTTTATGAAAACCTCCTATTTCAAGTACAACCAATTGAGAATCACAATGTGTTTTACATCTTTCTGATCAGAACAGATAAACCAGCGAAATTAATATTATAAATAAAATGTTCCTTGTGATGCACAATCGACTTGGAGGGATCAACTACCTTAATAGCAGTTATCAGCATTCAAACAAATGCTAATTACACATAAATTTAAATATGCAAAAGAATAAAAAGCCAATTTGGGAGAGTTCACATTGTTTGGGATTTTAGGATTTACTCATCTTCCTTCGGGAAGCAGGAGTAGGTTAGCTGTGATTCAGAAACAATAAGGTGGATTTTGCAACAAGTTCATGTCAAAATTAAACTTTATTTGACCTCCAAAATGCAAAAAGGGTGTGAGAACGATAACTATTTTGTGACAATGTCCCTGACTTAAATTTTGAACTAGACCATATGTTAATGGCTTAAATTTTGAAATAGGAAAGTTTCTTTATGTGTTTGTTTGTTTTAAATTTTACGGTCTAGAGTTCTAGGTGGACAAGGAATAAGGAAGACTAGAGCAAAATTGGTATCTTTGAATTAGAGTATTGAGGAAGAAGACGGAAAATGTCATGGCTGTCCTTTTATGAAGAGCTCGTTGGGAGAGATGGCTTGAGCCCTAAACTTTGGTTTACCAGTCTGGATTTTGTAGGCTACACATCTAGAGTAAGAACACTGTCTCGATGAATGGTGCATAGTT
Organism: Echinops telfairi; assembly: GCF_000313985.2. NCBI lineage: Eukaryota > Metazoa > Chordata > Mammalia > Afrosoricida > Tenrecidae > Echinops > Echinops telfairi. Next base: position 5,720,189 of record NW_022111368.1, read on the forward strand.
TCAGGGATGAGCACATGTTCTTGGGGGCTTTTCGTGTCTGCTGGGCCACAGTCGTGGCGACTAGGTGGGCAGAAAGGGTTGCAAGGGCAGGAAGCGAACATCTTGATAAGGTGAGTGACTATTAAGCATAAAAAAGAAGCCCACTACCATTGAATCCATTCCCACCCACACCAACACTCTGCATGGCCTTTGTGGGACTGTAAATTCTAAAACATCAATCGACTTTTGTGGAAACTGTAGTCAAGAAATCACATGACTTAATGCATTGGGCAGGTCTCCTGCACAAGACTTCTTTGAACTGTTAAAGATCAAAGATGTCCCTTTAAGAACTAAGGTGCGCCGGGCTCAAGCCGTGGTATTTTTGTCACCTGTGAAAGGTGGACAAGGAATACGGGAGCCTGGAGAAGAACCGGTAATTTGGAATGGTGGTGCTGGGGAAGACTATGCAAGTCGCATAGACTGCCGGAACCAACAGCTAGGTCTTGGGGCAAGTCCAGTCAGAATGGTCCTGAGAAAGAAGGATGGTGAGACTGGTCCTCGAAAAGGGCACAGCTCTTGGTACAGTAGAGGGGTGGAAGCAAGGTGGAATTCCCTCAGGGAGATGAATTGACAAAGTGACAGCAGTGTTTGTGTTCGGTAGACTTGAGGGTACCTAACAACTGCCCACCTGGAGGGAGACTCATCTTTCTCCCGTGGATTCATTGATGCGCTTGAACTGCCAACCTTTTGGGTTAGCAGTTCAGGATCTAGCTCCTTGCGTGTGTGTCTGACATTGTGTCCCATGGATTAACAGTAGTCACATAATCTAAGAGCTGGTTAGAGAGACAACATCTCTAACACCTCTTGATTGAGACGGCATTTTAACAAGATTGCCAGGGGACGGTCATGTACATTCAAGTGTGAGAAGCTTGGTTACAGCCCAGCCTTGAGGACAGCTGGTCACTCCTATTATGGACACTGCAGCAGAGGAGCCATTCTTTTCTGATGTATTGCTAGCACGACTTTTTTTTTCCTTTCTTGTTCAATGTTCCCTTTCCCATCTTTTTCTCTCCCACAAAGGATTTAACATATAGATGTTCTCTCCAGAAATGTCAATTTAGGCAATGATTCTATGCGCATAGGGAAATGAAAGACCTGGAAGATCCCACAGTAAACCCTGACTGGTGGCATTCTGTTCAGCAGCAATCCATTAACACGCAGCGGCACACATCATTGGCATAATCAAATCCACGGATACTGCTCCTGCCAATGCTGCCGGCAACATACCGTGACACAATGGTACTAAATATTCATAGAGCTGAAGCTGAAGCACTTCAAGGTCCCGAAATGCCATCTGAATCCTTAAGGGACTATTACCATAAGCTCTGTAGAATCTCCGTATTCTGTATAAGTTGGTTTCTTAATCTTTCATCTTCTCTTATGAAAACAGCAATCCAAGCATCAATATAGGCTGTCTCCACCTTACACATTGCTCCACCATCCGTTCTCGTATCCTCATTAAAGCCCTGACTTCAGAAACCATCGCCTATGTTTGTTTGCTTTATAGCTTCATGCTGTGTTCCTTTAAAAAAGTCTGGCCAAATGCTTTAGTGATAATGTTCTATGATTTTTAAAATGAATAGTAATAGAACTGCATCTATCTCTATCTCTATACCTATATATGACTGTACTATGGTAGACTGCATTAATAGATGTGTAATGTGTAATACCAAGAACTTGGGTGGTCAGAGCCAATTATATTTCGAAGGGGCTGGACTAGTGTGAAACTCTATATTTCTAAATAAGAGATATGTGTTCAGAGAATGTTATCAGGCGATAGAAGATCCAAGTACCACGTTCTTTGAGTTAATGTTAGAGACGGAAAGTCATTAAAAGGAAGCAGAGAATTCTCAAGGAAAATTCATAAAGTTTCTTCAAGCATCTTTAGATAATTGCTACCAGGAGGGCGTGGTCTTGAGTACAAAGATACATTTGCATGCTACATGGTCGATGGATATTAAAGGATAGTGATGTTTCCATTTAATTACAAGAACCTTCTATCTTGTTGTCTGATATTCGAAATAGACTATTTCAACCAAATATGTTCTTTAGACAGACACCTAAAGTGTTAAACTATTGCTGCCCTAGGTAGGACATTTGGACTAGATTGCTTAAATGTGTCTAATGTTTAGCATTCTTTGAACTCAACATGAAGTATTCTGTTGACCTCCGGGCTCCAGGAATAGTCTCTTTAAATATCAAGCGCTGCTGTAACAGAAACATCAAGAGTGGAGGACTTTCTCAAGCAGAATTTTTTTCTCTCACACAGTTTAGGAGGCTAGATGTCCAAATTCACAGGGCAAGTTCCAGCAAAAGGCTTTTTCTCTCGCTGTGGCTCTGGGGAAAGGTGTTTTGCCTCCGTTCAGCATATGTCAGCACTGTGTTTCTCCGCGTTCTCCTTGGACTTTGACATCTATCTTTCCCTGGGTCTAGGAGATTCCCAGCACAGGGACCCCAAGGCCAAAGGATGCATTCCTCTCCTGTTTGTTTTTCTTGATGGTAATACATCCCTCTCATTTCTGCACCGTTCTCTTTTCTCTTGTAAGATTATAAGTGTTACCAGCCACACCCGCGGGAAGCTCCCCTCGCATCAGATCAGGACTATAACTGGATTAAGACTGTTACATTTCATCATTAATCCTTTTATTGGCTTATTGCATTAGATCGCATCATGGGAGATCATTGCATAAAGGCCACATTGCTTCATTACATAACTGCCAAACCACTGAGAAGCGTCGCTCAATCAGGTTGGCACATATTCAGGGAGGACACAGTTCAGCCCGTGACAAGTGGCTTCACGGCATTCCCTTGTCTCTCGGTGGTTTGGGTGTAGAACACACAGAGGCGACAGGAGAGTAAAGAGAGCTTTACTGTCAGGCTTTTCACAATTATTTGAAGATTAGAGAGATTATCAGCAGTCATTGCCAAAGACGCAGGCGTCGAACATTTGAGGAAACCGTATGTCAATGGGTTAGTTTCAAATAATTTCAACACCAATCTAAACACTTTTGGCATTGGATACTTTTAAAGCAGTTGTGAAAAAAGTGATTCCAATTTAAACAAATTTACAAAATTTTTAAAGAGCGTTGTACCACTCAGATCAGTTTGTTGTGTTTTTGCTCTCCCTCAAATTGGAGCACGGTTATTATACCACAAAGTAGGTCAAAGAAATATAGCTGGCAGGCTGACTGGGCTGGTATTGCGGCTATGTTATGATCCTTGAATATCAACTTTAAAATCAGGAAATGCGATCATAAATCATGGTATAAAAATACAAACTCTGTTTTAGGACATACAGACTATAGATGTAGGCAGAGTCATTGTTTCGTATTTTGAAGAAAGTTAATAAATAACTTACAATTCTGGCTGCCAGGCCAGTATTCCGCCCTGCTCTGCTGGTTTATTGTGTATAAGGTCGCTAGGAGGCTGGGGTGACTTGACGGTCGCGAATGAGTTAGTTGTGATCTTTCGAGTCCCAGGCTTATTTCACCACATTTGAAGACTTGAGTGGCATCTCAAATATCTTCTCATCGCCCTGCAGATACATTTATCTCTCTCACTCACTCGATCCCATCAAGTAGATTCCAACTCATCGACGGTAGGGGACAGAGCAGAATGGCCCCCGTGTTTCTGAGACAGTGCGTCTTTGTGGGAGTAGAAAGCCTCACTTTTCTCTAGTGGAGCAGCTGGTGGTTTCAAACTGCTGACTTTGAGGTGAGAAGGCCAGGTGTTCACCCACTATGCCACGAGGGCGCCTTCCCTGGCAGCTCCAGAACTATACATCAGGTCACCAAGCAATATCTATGTCAGATACCATGGTGCATTGGAGAGTGAACTTCTGGATTTCAGTCACAGATTGGCCATGAGTTCTACAGCCATATGACATTCACCTCTCCTCTGTTTCCAGCTACTGAATTGGGAGATTGGACTTCCTGCCGCACTGCCGTCTGTTAATCTTTGCTTCGTGTAGTTGGAAATTAATTACTTTTGACGTTGTCTCATGATAAGTCTTAGAATAAAAGAGAAAAAAAGAAATGTCACTGCCACTGAGTCAATTCTGACTCTTGGTGACCCTACAGGACAGGGTCAAATCACCCCTGCAGGCTTCTGAGACGGTAACACTTTATGAGAATCACAGGTCACATCTTCGCCCTGAAGTGCAGCTGGCGGGCTTTGAATTGATCACTGTCTGGTCGGCAGCCCAATGTGCAGCCCACCACGACGCCGGGGCTCAGGCTACTTACAGGAGCTCTAACACGCGGCCCCGGCTGTAGAAAAGAGAAGCCACATGGCTGAGAAAAGTGACTTAAAATGTCGGCCGGAGTACACGCCATCAACCTCTTCCTGTGGCTGACATGGGTGGTACAGACTAGACAGGTTCCAAATCTCATTATGCAGTGAGATTTCCAACACTCACACTTTGCACTTATGCAAGGTAAACCTTATGAGAACATGTTAAGCAGTAAGCTACCTTCTTGGATATTACTTATTGAGGATAATTTAAATCTTAGCTCCCAATCGAAAACATTTTTTAAAAGACTAACAAAGCAATCTTCTCTTCAATAATATTTGTTATTGAAGAGAGTGCTGTTTGCTATAAAATGATTGAAAGACTTTCAGAAGTTGGCATATCCCAGGAAACGTAGTGCTTTAATGCCCAAAGCACTGACTTTGTGGTAAAGGATATACTCTTTGTGTGTGCATGTGTGTGTGTGTGTGTGTGTGTGTGTTGCTTCCAATTGTATGAGCCTCTTTATTTTTTAAATACATTTCTTCCATATGTCGTGATGAAATTCATAAGGATATACTCCAAAGATAAGCTCGGCTGAGAGCCTGGTCACTCTCTTTATTTCAACTCAAAGTTACAACTTGGGATTCTTGGGTTTATTTTCTGATACCTGCATTTTTCTTCTCTTCTTATGCTTCCATTAAAGGTCTCTTGTGGCGCCTTGGTAGAGATTGGCGGTCTACAGTGCCTTCTCTTATGGCACGCAGGCTGTGTCAAGCACTGACTTGATCACCATTACCAAAACATCTAACAAGGTCAAAATAACAACATGTGTGCTTTTAAGGGTTTTTATTTCCTTCTGTCATGTAAGAATGCGTAATTTCTAGAGCCAACGTGCCAGAGGTTGAGTCCTGGCTTTATCTTTTTCTAGATCTGTGGTCTTGGGCACGTCACTTGACTGGCAGATGTCTCATTTTGCTCTTCTGCCCGATGGTATCTGAGCCTGGCTCCTAACTCCTTGAATCTAATGAGCACTGGCCATGGTAATACTCTCCGGGAAACACTTTCCTTCTTTAATGTGTTAAAGTGGCGCCATCACCTCACAACCCAAGGTCGGGGGTCTCTCCGGAAATTGGAGAAATCGCTCTTTCATACACTTAGAAACATGTCTCTGTACTAACATCAACAAAGATGTGTTGTCATAGCGATGATGCTGACTCCCAGCAACCTGAGGCTTCTGAGGCGCTACATCTCTGGTGGGTGGCAACTGCTCACCTTTTCGTTTAAAAGCACTATGGACACCTCCCTGTGCTAACGGGCTCCTTGATGGAAGATGCGTTTATAATCCAATATAAACAGATGCAGTTATTTTCCTCTTAACTGACCCCGGCGCTCTTGGGGCTCACCACTGATTATCTGTCATGTCATCCTCTTCCTTGAATATTCTTTGTAAAGTTTCAGAAGGTCTTAGTTGATCTCGTCTTAATTAAAGAACCTCATTTTCATGCATAGAGGTGCAGCTTTTGAAATAAACCAGGTTAGTTGACATGGGAAAAGAACAAACCCTGCAAGAGAATTGAAGGGAGGAGATGGGTTTCTGCAAACCAAGGTGCACCATTCCCACACACGACGCGGCTTTAGCGCAGGAACGCCTTTCTTCTCGGCCCCGCAGGAAAGCTGGGTCCTGGGTGTCTCTCCACACGCATATGGCACTGTGGGTTAAATGTAAGGATGATGGGGCTATGGACACCTGACGCAGTGAATCAGGACTTTCAAATGTCAGATCCAACTGGAGGGCCTCCCCGTTGATCCCGCCTCGAGATTCCTTTTACCGACACCACCCCCACCCCACCCCAGCCATGGAGACTGAAGACTAATAAGCCAACGAAAAAGTGACCTGGGGGTGAAAGAGAGAAGAGTGCTTGGCCCTGTTGATGAGTGATAGTGTGATTTGGGGTGACTGCTCAATAAAACGTGGCAGGGCTTGGGGAGACGAGGTCCTAGTTGGCCATATGTTTATAGGTGGAAGGGATGTGGCAGAGCGAACTGGGTGTTGGGAGTTTCTGGAAATCAGTGGAAACAGCAATGCAAGGAGATGCTTGTATTTCTTGAGGAAGAGGGAAGCTTGATTCCTTCCAACATGTCCCATCTTGGATTAAAGTTAATTTTCTCTTTATAAGTGTTTTCCTCTATTTTTTATGCCACATATGATCTGTAAACAAAAGTATGGGACCTTTTGGGCGGGAAAGCATTGATATAGACTATTTGGATAAATAGATGATCACATGTTTATTGCTAGTAGAAATAATTCTTTTGAAATATATCATTCCTGAGATATGTAGACATCAGTAAATAGGAAGTTACGTTCATGTGTGGACACTTACACCCATTGAGCCACAAGCCACTTTAACTTAGAAACATGCTCTTTTTCTTTCACGACCACAGTTTCAATTTAGTCACAACAGAAAGGTTGTAATCATTACAATGTAAATAAAAAAGCATTGCTTCACAATACTTTGAGGGGCTGTCAAGTGAGTTCCGACGCCTATCCCTCGGTGCACAACAGAACCAAGCCCCACCTCATCTGCACGGGAAAGCCGGACAATGAATAAGCTGATGAACTGATGGACTGGAACTATAGCGTTGACTAAGACTGCTGAAAGCTCCATGGACTCCCAGGACAAACCAATCGGTCCCAGAGAAGTTCAGCGGGAAGGCTACTGAGACATGAGGGTGAGGATGCTCCACCTCCCAGACTTGGCACACGTGCTTCGAGAGGAGATCCTATTGCAGTGGTTCTCAACCTTCCTCATGCCACCACCCTTTCATACAGTTTCTCATAGGGTGGTGACCCCAAACCATAACATTGTTTTCATTGCTACTTCATCGCTGTCATTTTGCTACTGTTCTGAATCGGTGACCCTGTGAAAGGGTTCTTTGACCCTCAAAGGGGTCATGACCCACAGGTTTAGAACCCCTGTCCTATTGCATAGGGAGTCATGGACACGGCAGAACCTCAGGGAGATGGGTTGAAGCCTGTAAGACCAGCACAGGCCCAGGCAGGGTTTCATGATGTCCTTGTGCTGCATGCAGGGTCCTTATGAGTCGGAATCACTCAGATGGCACCTGACAAGCACAAGCAACACAATTTCATGTGAAAATCACCCCTTAGGAATTCCAAAATTAGATTTCTGCTCACCTTCTAAGTGACCTCTCTTCTGCCTTGACTTTCATTGGCCTCTCAGATCCCCTCAGACGGCACTATTTAGATCGGGTCTTGTTTTCTAGATCATAGTTGCAAATCCAAGATGCATATATATTTTTGTTTAATCATTTTATTAGGGGCTCATACAACTCTTATCACAATCCAGACAGACATCAATTGTGTAAAGCACATGTGTACATTCATTGCCCTCATCATTCTCAAAACATTTGCTCTCCACTTAAGCCCCTGGCATCAACTTCTCATTTTCCCCCTCCCTCCCCACTCCCCCACTTCCGTCCTGAACCCTTGATAATTTATAAATTATTATTTTGTCATATCTTATGCTGTCTGACATCTCCCTTCACCCACTTTTCTGTTATCCATCCCCCAGGGAGGAGGTTATATGTAGATCCTTGTAATTGATTCCCCCTTTCCACCCCACCCTCCTTCTATCCTCCCAGTATCGCCACTCACACCACTGGTCCTGAAGGGATCCTCCGCCCTGGATTCCCTGTGTTTCCAGTTACTATCTGTACCAGTGTACATCCTCTGGTCTAGCCAGATTTGTAAGATAGAATTGGGATCATGATGGGGTGGAGAGAGGGAAGAAGCATTTAGGAACTAGAGCAAAGTTGTATGTTTCATCGTTGCTATACTGCAGCCTGACTGGCTCGTCTCTTCCCTGCGACCCTTCCATTAGGGGATGTTCAATTGCCTACAGATGGGCTTTGGGTCTCCACTCCACACTTCCCCTCATTCACAATGATATGACTTTTGTTCTGATGATGCCTGATACCTGATCCCTTCGACACCTCGTGATCTCACAGGCTGGTGTGCTTCTTCCATGTGGGATTTGTTGCTTCTGAGCTAGATGGACCCTTGTTTACCTTCAAGCCTTTAAGACCCCAGACGCTATATCTTTTGATAGCCGGGCACCACCAGCTTTCTTCACCACATTTGCTTATGCACCTACTTTGTCTTCAGCAATTGTGTCGGGAAGGTGAGCACAAGATGCATTTCTGATTATGATTTATTCCATTAAAATTTCTTCAGCAGTTTCCAATTTGCTTACTCACATAATTGCTCAGGCCACCTTTAAAAAAATATTTTTTGGAAGTTACCTTAATGAGACTAAGATAATTGTTTAATAAGAGAACGTATCTGTAGTCATTCATTGATTGCAGAAATGATTTTGTTTGGAATAAATCTATAAGTGTATGTGCCAGAACCCTAATTGCAATACATTTTGACTGCCCTCAGATTAGAGTCCCATGGTGGTTTACTCTCTACTCCCATAAGGAATTACAGCCCCAGAAACTCACAGGGGCAGTTCTGCCCTGTCCAATAAGTTGGCATTGACTCAATTGAAGTGAGGGTTTTTTTTTTTAATGTTTTCTTCCACACTGGCTTCTCTAATGCATGCTTTTAAAATCCCAGTGATCAGAATTTTGCTAATAACATGGCAATTTTACTCACTGCTGGAGATGAGTAAAGGAGGCTGATTTAATGAATTATACTGTTTCTGAATTTAGATGAAAGGGTTTGAAGTCCCTGTGGTGTGGCATTTGACTAGATGTGCATAATGCTTAAAGTACAACATCTATGTTTGCTGGGGCAAGTGGGTGCCGGTACCCACTCTCTCTCTGAGTACAGAGTCATGATTATCCTAAGGGCCACTGGCTCAGCCCTGCACCCTCGCCTGGCTTTTGGAGAGTACAGAGGAAACGAAGCACCTGCCCCACTGCCATTGAGTCGGTCCCAACCCACAGAGACCCTAGAGGACAAGGGGAACAGTGTTCACTTCCTGTGTGTGTAGTTTAAAAAACAATACTTTCTGAGTAGTAAACAAATTCAGGATTAGCCAGCACTCTGGTGATGAGTTGGGCAGCTCACAGCAAGGTCTGAAACTGTAAACCAGCAACCACACTGTGGGAGAAAGACTGGCTTTCTACTCCCGGAAAGAGTTACAGTCTCAGAAACATACTTCTCCCCTGTCCTACACGGTCGCTGTGAGGGGACATGGAGTCGATGGCCGTGAGTTTTGGGGAGTCGGGATTGATGTTCTTAATGAAATAACAACATACTGGGAAAAGTTATTTCAGCAAAGAATGTGTTTTATAACTTTTTTTTTTAAACATGAACATGATGTACCTTCACCTGAGCATCCTCTGTCTCCCCACAATGGTGCTGCAAGCAGTTGCATTGACGTTTCATGATCTGACATGGTACAATCCAGGCTTCAGCTCCCGTGGTGAGCCCTCAGTACGCTCCTGCCTCTGTCTCTCTAGTAAACCATGTCGGCTACATTCAAATCACATTGTTGCTACATTATTTCTCTTGTATTGTTTCCAGCAGGAAACACTGCTGCATTATGTCATGCATCGATCTAGATTCTGAGCCTCCGTAATGCGGTCAGCAGCTAGCTGGCTGGGGCAAAGGTTACCACCGTCTGCTGTTACCTGACAGATTGCCAGTAAGCCTTGATCCCGAGGTGCCTGCAAAGAAAGGCTTGCTAGTCTACTTTCCATACAACACCCTGCCATTGACAAGCCTATCAGAACACAGCTCTATGCTGACACCACAGGGTCCCTGTGAACCAGAACAGATTCAAGGGCAATGTCGAGTTGACTTTAGTTTGTTTATTTGTTTTTTTTAAGCAAAAGTGAAGAAATGTATCGGAGCCCATATGGAAACCCTAGAGGGGCCCAGCATCCCCTACTGTGTCGGCATGCCTAGCAAAGGGTCACACCGTTCACTGCACCCCATGTCCCAGAGGGAAGCCCCTCGAGCCGAGCCCCAGAGCCCCACGACTGACTGGGGTGGGGACATGGCTTGTATTTTTAATTGTTTGTTCCTAGTCAGTTCTGGTCCCTGTCTGCAGCAGAGCACTTGGTGGTCAGTATAGTAAGTTTAGCAGAGCAACCTGGCTGTTGCTTCCGAGCTGTAAGTCTTTACGGATGGAGCTTCTAAGACTTCCTTTTGAGCTTTTTGGTTAAGGGAAAAGAAAGTTCTTGTTCGCGTTGCATTTGTGTACAAAAGTTCTGTGTTGGAATCGCATTATTTCTTGTTATGAAACCATATAGGTAAATGTATGGAAGTAGTAGAACTAGTAATACCATTGACATTTCCAGAATCACTCTTAATTTTTTTTCTTTTTTCTTTTCATCAGCCAGAATTTATACATATATGCTAGAGAAAGCCCGGCTGGTTTCACAACCTCTTGGCCAGACTAATTTCCTCATCTTCTACATGCTGCTGGATGGCTTATCTGCTGAGGAGAAACATGGGCTCCACCTGAGTCATTTATCTGCACACCGGTGAGTGACACTATTTTCTATCCAGCACTCTGCTAACTTCAAATTGTGATGGCGATGTAGTAGTCTCGACTTTTTCCAACCATTTCTCAGTGATGAAATAGTGACTAAATAAGAAGAGTCCAATATTGTTTGGTTTGACAACTATCTGTAGAACAGGGCGATACTCAATATTGATTATTTAGATGAGTCTTTGAGGACATGTAGAAGCTTATGTTCCACTTGCCTCATTTTCGAATTAAGAAAAATAAGTGCAAAAAAATAAGTGCATATATAAACTTTAATATTTCATTTAGCTGTTTTGAATTTTACATTGGTTATGCATTCCTAATCTTTGGTAGTCTTTTAAAATAATGGAAACTATCATTTGAATAATTATTATTCATTGGTAGCAGATGAAGTTGAACAGATTTGAGGCGTTAAACAGTCGAGTTACAGTCTCAGAAACCCACAGGAGAAGTCCTGCCTATGCTCCAGGGTCACCGTGAGTCAGACTCCACTTGACGGCGGAGTGAAGGCCATGGTGGAGAACCCCTGTTGCACACACCGACTTCCAGGAACTCAGGCTCCTTGCCATTCCTCATAGAAACCCTATAGACAGAGCAGAACTCCCCCTATGGGTTTCGGGGACTCGAAATCTTTAAGAGAGTAAAAAGCCTCATCTTTCTCCTTCTGAGTGGCTGGTAGTTTCAAACTGTTGACCTGGAATTGCCAGCTGGCTTCCTAAGACTTTGATTTCATCTGAAAGATAGCTCTAAGTCTGTGGACCTTTCAGTGTGGTGGTTTAAGCCGGGATAAACAGCTGTAAGGGTAGAAGTGTTAGGGTTCTCTAGAGAGACAAAACCAGATTGCTAATAATTAGATAGATTGATTGATAGATAGAGGTATAGATATATAGATATAGATAGATAACACAAGAAATAAACAGTTAAATTATAAAGCAGTTATACAGATAGATAGACATATAACACAAGAAATAAACAGTTGAATTATAAAACAGTACAAATGGCTCAGTATAATTCAAACATGTTAGAGAGTTGTGAGACACTGGCAGTCCTTCAAGTCTTGAGGGCCGCCAGGTCGTCTGCTGTAGAGAGATCCAGGCTATCCCAGCACAGGCAGCAAACAGCAAGGCAGGTCACCACCTGTCAGCCAGGTCACCAACCGTCAGTCCCCAGCTCAAGAGATGTACATTCCAATCGTGTGGTGTTAAAGGGACCTCAACTTACAGCGACACACTCCACAGGTTAGGTGTCCCACAGGTAGTGTAGCTTGCAAATTGAGGCAGAGAACAAGCAAGGTAGCTGCACACTGGTCCGATGATCAAAGAGCGAGAGACTAGAAAGGCGAGGCTTGCTGAGCCATTTATGTCTCCGCCCTTCAATGAATCCTACACGTGTTTATGGGCCAGGCTGGCACAATAAACTAACTATCTCAGTAGAATAAACCCTAAACTCAATCCTAGTGACCCTTTACGGCAGAGTAGAAGCGCGGCTGTGGGTTTCCAAGAGTGAAAATCTGGATGGGAGTGGAAAGTCTTGTCATTCACTTCAGAGTGGCCAGTGGTTTCGAGTGGCTGATGTTGAGGTTAGCGGCCCAAGGAGTACCACACTGTGCCACCAGGGCTCCTGAAAGGTAGGTGGGAGGTGCCAAAATCACTGATCAGAGTATGTCAGTGGCGCAGGTGAGGGGCAGGGCAATGTAGGATGTTCTGAAACTAAGGCGTTTGGTATCTGTAGACACCTTGGTGCATGGAAGAGAAGTCATCAGTGCTCCCTCTGACTGTCCTTGGAGCAGTGCGTGTGCTATTCCCTGGGGTGGGGGATCGAGAGGGAGCACAAGGTGCGCGGGGGAGCAGGAGGGTCACCTGAGAATCCAGTGTTCTGTGGGTCTGCCAGGTGAAGCGTGAAAAGTCGACTGGCCACCAAGTGGAGGTGCCAAGTAGGAAGGTGGGAGATACGAAGATATTTCCTGGGGAGACGGCAACCCGAGCGGCCCCAGGGCTCGCCATAGGCTGGATTCTGAACCGTGGTTGAATTAGTGAGGGTACCACCCTGTCCTCCCCCGTCTCTTTGGCTGCTGGGTGATGAGTGACGGGCAAATGGTGACAAGAGCCTGACTTCATGCCACGCTGAGCAATCGCGCCGAGCAAATTCCAGAGGAAAAATTACATTCGGCCATAGAGGTAGTTTGTCACATGGAGGAGAAAAGTAGTCTGAAAAAGATCATATCAAAATTGTCTTTTTTGAAAAATTGAGCATATGCTCAAGGGATGATATATTTCCCCTCTTCTCTTGATAACCGTTTCTTCTCTACCCCTTCCAGCCTTTTGGTCTGAGAAACATTTTTTAGTTTTGATTTCTTCTTCTGTAAGTGTGGTTGCATGCAGTATTTGTCTATGAGATTGGCCAACCTTGCTGAGCGTAACATCTTCCAAATGCACCCATGTTGGGGGTTGAGGGGGCGGGAGTGTCCATGACACAGCACTGATTCCATGACGGTGAGTTTGGGTTCTCATAGTCCGTTGCATGCCTGTTTACTTATCTGTTCCTCCACAGAGAGACTGTTGGCGGTTTCCATCTTGTTGCTAGCAGAGATGGTGCTGTGAGAAACAGGGGCGTGTCTCTCGCTTGGGGTTCTGTTCATTATTTCCTAGAGTAGAAGGATGGCTGGGCCATAGGGTATTTCTGTTGGCATTTGCTTAAGGAAGCCCCAGACTCTCCCACAGTGGCTGTACAAGTTCATGATCCCACCGGCGGTGTATGAGTGCCCCAATCCCTCAACATCTTCCCCAGCATTCTTCTTCTCCTGAAACTTCTCTTTTATCTGAAATTAACAATCATTTTGGAGCTGAGGCTCCCTCAAGTACAACAGACTTTTATCAGAACAGAATACTGACATTGAAATATGATAGCCCAGGGAAAGGTCATCGAAATGCTATTAAAATGGACTTTTGTTTGTCTTATATCAAACCCTCTCTACTTAACCAAACCAATCCACTTCCATCAAAGTCAATTCTGACTCATAGTCATGCTACAGGACAGGGTAGAACTGCCCTTGTGGTTTTCTGAGACCTGAAATATTAGCTCTCCTAGGATGCCTCGTCTTTCTCCTCTGGAGAGGCTGGTTTGGTGTCTACCAAGTACTGCCCTCTCGGTTAGTAGCCCAATATGAGCCACTACGTCACCAAGAATCCTGTTAATTGTGCAGGAGAGCTAAACAATAGAGCCATGAAGAAGCATGTATGGAAGAGACTATATATATTACATACATAACCACAATTGTGCTGAAAACCATTGCAGGAAAATTGCATTTTTCTATATAGAACATCCCTAACTGGATAGTAGTGTGTCCATTCTAAGAAAACTGTAATTGGATTGAGTACAATGCACAGGGTGTCTCAGAGAGTCCACTGTTGTCCTGTGTTCCTCTTTATAAGCAAACGTCCAAAGCTGATACGAGAGGAAAGGCTTATAAGGAGTGTGCAAGTGTGTGCTCGCCATCGCAGGCATAGAGTCTCTGAAGAATAAATGTCAATTTTCTAACCTACTGTTTCAAAGCAACAATGAAACTCTCTTGGTCCTTGGCTTGGATGATTTTTTTTTTTTAATCTGTGGGAGAAAACAAGGACTTCTTTATGCAGCTCCATTTCTGACCTTCATTTTGCTTTTTATAAACAATAGTTTGGAATCACTTAGGAGATGTGGAAGCTCGGCCAGCGAGGGGTGGCTTTGTCAGAACCTCCCTCCAACAGGAAATAATTCGGCAAAGGATGAATAATTCAATTCCCAGGAACAAAGCCGTTATTTTATGAAAGTGTATTATAAATAGCTAACGAGTGAAAAACAATATTTTTCAATAAAAATACACACCACCGCTCCAGATTCCTAAAACTATCCGTAGGAACATTAGTCCAAGGACCACTGGCCCAATGGTATGTGGGAATGAAATGAGCCATGAGTGCCTCCCGGGGCATTGCTGCTCCGAGCCAGCAAGTCAAGTCCAGCGCAGGACACAATCCCGAAGACAGGGCAGAACTGCCCCTGAGGGTTTTCTAGACGACTGTAACCTTGATGGAAACAGATCACCAGGCCTTCTCCCAGAGGATGGATTTAAACTGGAATCTTTTGCTGCACCAAAGGGATTCACCATGGTGCCCCACCCTATTGCTCTGTGTGTTCCACAGGTCTTTCCACATTCAACATCTTGGGGACGCTTCTCGCTCTTCAGACGTTGGGAAAGAGCACATGTTAGTGTGATCCTTCATGTTGGATTGGTGTCTCTGCTTTGTTAGTAACTACATATTTAAGTAGCATCATTTGGGGAACTGTTTGACTTGTTAATAATCAGAAGTCTGCTCTTGTATTATTGCGGCCCTGAACTTGCCAGTATCCTAATCTTTCCCACGTGAAAGCTCCTCCTTCTTAAAATCGCCACTCCACGGGAAAGGAGAGGATTGTTTGTAAAATGCTCAAATCACACCCGGCACAGGCATCCATTATATCTACTTATCTTTTCAAAGACATGTTAAGCACCCGTCATCTACTAAATAGGGAATAAACAAGTCTATGCAATACCATTTGAAAGATCTCTCTGTTTACTGACTCATTCCACCGAGCAGATTGTGGTAACATGCTGATGAACTATATTCCCTTTGAGGGAATGCTAAAAAAAAAAAGGCAACCCTGATCCTTTTAAATGCATCTTGTCCCTTCTTTGTTTGCAACATGATTGTTACTTACATGAAACAAAATAAAATACATGTGTATCATTGCCTGTGAGCTCAAGGGGCATCCATCCCTGTGTATCATACGCTCTACGGGCTAATTCCAAGGAGCAGTGTGCTTTTATAATGGAGGCTGCAAAAGTTGTGATTTTGTAACTTTGACTCTGTTTGGAAGTTAAGTTTTCAAACCATCGCATGGAAAATTTTAGGAGGTTTCTTTCAACATGAAGGTGCCCTTGACATTGAAATATGCTTTCAGCTGCATTTCTATTACAGTCAGGTAGCCTTCTTGCATAGCTTATGAGAAGCAGCTTCAAAGAGTTTGTGGAAGATTGACTTCAAAGGTAAGGGGAAATTCCCACCAATTTTTGAAGTCCCATTGAATAACTAGGAAAATTAAGTAAATAAATCAATATAGACTTAACTATGTGAAGGTAACATTTACAAAAGTTTCCCAAGCAGCTTGCAGCACAGATTGTTAAAACAACAAGAAAAAGTCTTAACTAAATCTACCACCCGACCATCAAAGATCAGTCTCCACAAATCTGAAACAAGAAGAACTCGATGGTGCCCAGCTGCCACTGCCCACTGCTCTGACGGGGATCATCTTTAAAAGTCCTCGCCCCCATCCTGCCCATTTTGACTCAGTCCTGGACACACTCAAAACACACCACCATCTCATAGTGACCCCAGAGAGCAAGACTGATCTGTCCCTGTGGGTTTCTGGGGCTGTCATTTTTTTTTTCTTTTTTTAACATTTTATTAGGGGCTCATACAACTGTTATCCCAATCCATACACACATCAATTGTGTAAAGCGCATTTGTACA
>NW_022111368.1:5739059-5745586 GCF_000313985.2 Echinops telfairi
AGGGTCAAGAAGTTGCTTTAATCAATCTCCAAGGGACTCTATTGTTAATAATATCAACGATAATTGCAATGGTAATAGGGCAATCCAGGCGGCGTTTATCTCATGCCAGGCGCTGCCCTCCAGGCTCATTTCCCTTGTCTGTTTCTCAGCCAGCCCCAAGGACAGGGCACAGCATCCTTGCTGCCTCTCCAAGCTGTGCCAAGAGAATCAAGAGTGAAGGAGGTTGAGCCAAAGTCCTGGTTTGAATCCACGTTCTATACAGTCTCCCCCATGCTGCTCCCAGGACGGCCAATGCCGCCTTGGCTTTGCCGGGAGTTTAAAGAAGTTGAAGGGCGAGTGGAAGGCCCAGACATGCATTGTGTGTATTTCAAATGTGTTTACGCAACCCTAAACAGGACATTCTACAGTTGGTAAAGCAATTCTGGGCCATTCCCTTACCCAGTAGAGTAATTTGTGGGGTTTTTTTTATTTGTTTAAAATTCAGAGAGTTTTTACCATGCTGGCTGAGGGTTGTGGTATTGAAATTACAGGAATGTTGGATGGCCACTGTGCAGTGAGTCAGGGAAATGTCCCTATGAGGAGCCAGCAGAGCAGAGTGAGACTAGCTGGACTTCCTCATGCTCTCGAACATGCGCTCCCCAAAGAAGAGAATGAAGACAAATGACTCATTCTATGCTTAAAAAATGGGTTATTTTAGTTAATCTTCAAAACCCCATGGAAATCAACAGTGAGCTACGAGTCAACCATGAAGAGACATGGAATCCTGATGCCTGCCACAATACAAAGAGACCTGAAACATAGCGTGCAGTGAAATACGTATATCTCAAAGAGCTGAATATGGTATAATCTCAGTTACAGAACACAGGAAAATGTGTAGAACCCAAATCATGGCTGAGCGGTTACTAGGGGGGAGGCGGGGGGAGGCAGATACTGCTGGGAGAGGACAAGTTCCCTGTTCTTGGTTGTGGGAATGAATTCTGAAATGAATAGTGTCAATGGTTATGCAACATGAAGCCAATAGTCCATGCCACAGAATTATGCCTATAAAAACTGTTGTACTGTCCAAAGCTCTATGTGTTAGTCTGGGTTGATTAAAGAAACAAATTCATGGACACTCTCATATATATATTGGAAAGAGTTTTATATACAAGAGCAGTTGAATAGTGAGAAAACATCCCAGCCCAATTCAGATCAAGTCCATAATCCTGATGTTAGCCCAGATATCCGATACCAATCTAAAAAGTCCTCTTCAGACTCACAAAACACATGCAATGATGCCGAATGCAGGAAGATCATAGGCCAGTGGGTAGGAAGTCTTGTGGATCCAGTGGCACTGTAAGCATCTCAGCGCTGACAGGGTTCTCCACATGGTTCCTCCAGTTCCCAGGGTATGGGGTCTTTCAGCATAGTGCCATGGGTCTTGTCAGTAGAGCGTCTCTCAGGGAATGAGCACAGAGAGTGTCTCCCTCCTCAGAGGAGGAAATCCAGGAATTCCCAGAATCCTCAGGGGAAAGCCAGGCATACACAGAGGCCTCATTAGCTAGACTCCACCCCTTGACTCTTAATCCTCTCAATTCCAAAATTTACTACAGATTATGTAACTACCACAGTTTATATGTACATTTTTTATCATCATCTTAAGATCACCTGCAGAAAGGCAATTAACTTCTAAATTCCATTGATCATAAACCTGAACCACAGATAGGGAAGTTACTCAAGAAGTAACTGAAATTCTCTCAGCTTCAGTTTCTGAGTCCATAATTGGATTTTTTGTCATCTGGGTTTTCCGGAGGAACAAAGTGAATGTATATGCAGGTGTGTCAGGGGCCCTGGCCGCGTGTTGGATTGATTACATGTTGAGCTGCTAGCCTCAAGGCCAGCGGTTTGAAACCACCAGCAGTTCTGTGGGTGTAAGAAGAGGCTGTCTATGTCTGCGAAGGGTTTCAGTCTCAGAAACCCATGAGAGGGTTCTTCCCTGGCCTGCAGGGTCACTCTGAGCTGGAATCTAGTCAGTGGTGGTGAGTAACTAAAGCATACCTGTTTGTCTATCTGTGTGTGTGTGTGTGTGTGTTCTGAATGCATATGTAAATAAATCTGAATAGGTGTTTGTTTGTATATGTATATGTATACACACACACACACATATATATATATATATTCAGATTTATTTTGAATAAATGGTGCACACATGATAGGGTCTGGCAAATCCCAAATCTGTGGGTCATACAAGGGACTGGCAACCTCTGCTTGTTCACGGGAAATCCAAATGTGGCAAGTCAGGCAGCAACCAGAGCTTTCGGCAGGCTTGTGTCCCAGGAGTGAGTCACCCTTTTCTTTTGACTCAGGTAGTCTCTTGTGGCCCTGCCATCTGTGGAATCCTGGGTCCTTTGAAGGGGGCTAGGTCACTCCATTGAAGGGGGCTAGGTCCTACACCTGCTCTACTTCAGCCTGGCCTTCAACCCTTAGGGAATCTAGTGACTGCTCATCGTTTTTCTTGGACCTGACACTCAAAACTCTCCTATCAGCACATAGCACTGTCCTCAATGGTCTCCCAAGATCCTTTTGCAGCATTCAGGACATATAAGCTGGGCCTGCGATGCTGTGGCGTGACCACAAGGCCAGTGGTTAAAACCCACCAGCTACTCTGAGGGACAACGGTGCAGCTATCTCTCCCTTTAAAGATGTACAGCTTCAGAAGCCCTGTATAAGGTCACTATGAATCAGAATTGTCTTGATGGCAGTGGGTATTTTGGTCCATTTCTTTGGGATATTACAATTGAGAGTAAGATGGGTTTTTTTTTTTTTTTTTTTTGTCCAACCAATATATCCACACACGAATTGCTGTGACCAAAATCACAAACACACAGGCCTGCCTGTAAGATCAAAGCTTCCACCACTGATGACATTTAGAGAGATGTTGTCAATATAGTGTGACTATTTTTTTTTGTAATTTATGAATATTTAGTGGAATTCCCTACTATAACAGTACAGGTTATTAGCTGAAAGTATACTGTTTTAAACCGAGCATCTGGCTTTATCTATCTGGCTCTGCATCTTCTAAAAGCCATGTAGCCTTTCTGTGCTTCCAATTCCTCATCTGTGAAGCAGAGCTAGTCTAAGGTTGTTGTAAATATAACGGTGGAATGGATTGCCCTGTGAGGCCTTAGAAAAGTGGCTGGCCAGAGTCAGCACTATGGAAGTATCTCACTGCCGCTGAGTTAGTTGATGCCAACTCTGCAGGACAGGCTAGAACTGCCAGTGTGGGTTTCTGAGACTTTAACTCTTTAAGGGAGTAGAAAGCCCCATATAACCTAGTCATATTGCTCAAGAGCTAGATGACGCTTCCTATAAGAATGAAAGCCATATGAGGGACTAGTTAAGATGCCAAGGAACAATAGATTTTAAATCCATTAAAAAAAAATCAGAATAGGTTGAAATCATTCTCCTGATTGCTTATGGTCCCTGACTTCAACCCAACTCTGCCCAGTGATCTCCCCATAAGCCTCTGTTTTGTATCAAGTAGCGCCTGGACTTGGATCCATCACAAAACCAAAATGGATCACGAGAACCTAAATTATTTAAAATTTTGAATATTTAAATGTAATCGTGCCTTTGATGTGAAGTAATGCAGCACCATGAAGAAGTGAAACACCTCAGAAGAAATGTGGGAAGTCAGTGGGTGGGGCAGTAGACGGACGTTGGGGGCTGATGTGTTGAGAAATCACAGCTGTGTTCCCATCCGGCCCCGCTGCTGAGCCTCTTAGCTTCTTCCTTATGGGCCAGAACAAAAAGTGTTCCGTTACTGTACAATTTCAAAAGAAAAAATACCCTCTAAGGGCAGGCTTGAATACTTCTTGATAATTCCTTGTCTTATATCTTCCCTAGGCCAAAATTACACACCCACCCACCCACACACACAAAACACATTGTTTAAACGTAAGATGATGTCTCTTTCTGTAGAGAAGGTTTTGTCATTAAGTGTACACATCTGCGCTCACTGGATCACTGGCATCAGTACCATTTTGGAACGCAGGGCTAGTCCCTGTCATCTGCCTCTATCTGTCACTGTCATCTGCGGGCTCTGCGAGGTTCCAGCAAGAACCGTCCTGTGAGTGAAAGACAGTGGCTTCCTGTGGGTATTTATAGGGAATCACGGGATAAAATATGCGTGCTTGGATCTATGTGGACACAAATATAAAACTGTGTTCTAAGCTGGTGATCCGAATTGTCGCTTAGAAGCTAATACTGTTTGTGCTTGCTGAGCTACATCGGGCTCTGAGAGCAGGTGGGAAGCCCAATGAAAAGCAGAGTGACCAGAGGTCGTCAGCGTGGTTCTGTAAGGAGTTGTGCCAATACTTGCTAGATACCATCTCCTTGTGTCCACATCACCATCTTAGAAACAAATGTCCACCTCATACCAACGAGGTAAAATGCAGGACGTTCACATCACATGCCGGCAAAGAGAGAGCCGTGGCTTTACCAAGACTTCCTTCATATCCCTCACCTTTATCTCCGCCGTGTGGAAGGCTCTATGGACACCTGCGAATGGGAGAGAAAGGAGAATTGTTGGCACCGTCAGGAAGGTTGTTTCTGATACCAGGAAACATTGGCAGCCCAGAAGCAGACTACGTTTTGCTTGTGTCTGTGTCCTAGCAGTATGAGTCCCGGAAAGAGCGAGTGGACCACAGGACAGAGACAGACGCTGTTCCTTTCGTCATCACATCTGCTCTGGTTCTTCATGAACTTGTCTAACAAAATGGAACCTGGCATGTCTCACACCATTTTCATGAGCCTTGACATGCTGGAGTTCAGCATGGCGGCCATTGTGTCTGCCCGTCTCCAGGAACCTTGTCCCCTGGTTGTGGCTGGCCCTCTGCTTTACCAAACACGATCTTCTTCCCCAGCACTCAGTCCCACAAGAAAAGTGGCCAAATTAAGTGTCTAGAAGCTTCAGGCAATATTTTGTGATTGATAGGGTTTTTGCTGGCTAGTTTTCAGAATGAGATCACCAGGCCTTTCCCCCTTGTCTTTCTTTAGAAGATCCGCTGAAATTGATCCCTTTGGGGAGGGATGCTGATGATATTTGAAATACGGATGGCATAGCTTCTAGCATCACAGAAACACATAGGCCACCACAGAAAGCAAACAGAGGGGGTGGTTCTGATGGTTAGGGAAAAGAAATTCCTATTCAGAGATGTTGTTCTTCCCGGGTTTTATGATGAGTTCAAACCATCAACCTTTCCATTAGCAGCTAACTACTTAACCACTACTCTACTGGGGCTCCTTTTCCAAAGTATAAGGGACTAACAGGTCTAGGGACTGATGGTCCATAACAGCCAGTGGGGGTAAGGAGGCAATAGGCTCTTTTCCTAAATTTAAGCTGCAGTCTGGCCACAGTAACAGCCTTATGTCCTTCCCCGGACTCCTCACCTTCTGCCTGCTCTGTCCTCCTGGGCAATCAGAATTCCTGCTTTCGCTTCCTCAGAGCTGGCCCTCTGCTGGACACAGGCCCTCTGTCTGTGCACTTTCCTCCACCCTTGGCTGTGTATCTCCTCTGTTTCTTTCTTTGCAGATTCAGAATTCTCAGAACTCAGGCCAAATCATTTTGTCTCCTTTTTTTTTTTTTTTGCTTACTTGTAGATTTCTGCCCTCCCAAGTGTTTGGCTTAATCTTACAACCAATAGAATATTCATCGATTTTGTATTTTGTATGAACTAGCTATAAGTCTGATCTTCCCCAACCAGTATTTATACAACTTTTTTTTGAAGGGGGGTGGTATCTAAATATTGATATTAGTATGTAAATGATTAATTTACATACAGAAAACACACACACACAAACACAAAAACCCAACAACGCTATTGGTGGCTTTAAAAATCAGGGATTTCCTGTTCTACAGTCTTGGTGGCAAGAAGGCTAAGCATCTTTAGGGTGGGCTCTTCCACGTCCGCCAGTGTTCCTTGTTTCTGTTTTCCCCTCATGTATGTGCTTCTGTGTCTACTCACCTGCTTTTATAAGTTAAGGTTGACAAGTGATTAGGTTTGACCCTGATCTGACCTCATTAGCATAAAAAGAAAATATTTCCAACAAAGACCGTAGGGATTTGGATTTGGGGGTGGGGGTAGCACTGGAGGTCTGGGCGGAGGGAGTGGGATACCATTAAATCAATTACATGAAACTACTACCTTGCACTTTCTACATTTGCTCTGTTCTGATACTGAAAACAATGTTTTAATTGTAGAACCTTTTAGGCCACAGAATCTGCTAAAAAGCAAAAGATTTCTGCTACTTCCCACCATGACTTGGGGCCCTGTGTGCCTTGAGAAGAATTAGCTTATATCATGTTTGAGTGCTGAGGCTCTTGGTTATATGAAAATACATTTAAGTCTAAGGTCCCTGGGCAGCCACTTGTCTGTGAGTGTGTCATACTGTGGTGGCTTATGTGTTGCTGTGATGGGAAGCTATGTCATCGGTATTCCAAGACATATAGGGTATTCCAAATACCCAAAATGAACACGTTTCAGCAG
>NW_022111368.1:5746614-5748384 GCF_000313985.2 Echinops telfairi
TATCAGAACAGTCTCCGACGCTGAAAGACTGCTGAAAAGAATCGCAGCACTCTCAGAGACAGTGCCAGAAGATGAGCCCTTGGGTGCGAAGACACTCCGAACATGACCAAGGAAGAAGTGCCTTCTCAAACGAGAGAGGACCAACCGTAACGAGGTGGATGGAGCAAAGCCTGTGACGGAGCACGACTCAATGAGAAGAAACAGGTGTGAACATCTATTCCTGATTGGAATTTAGAGTGAATGAAATATGAATCTAAGAAAATTGAAAGTTTTCAAGAATGAACTGAAAACACAGAAAATAGTTTGAAAAAACATATTGAAAAAAATAGATATCCTAGGCATTCGTTCAGTGGTTCTTGACCTTTCTAATGCCACGACCCTTTAATACAGTTCCTCATGTTGTGGTGACACCCACCCCAGTCATAAAATTATTTTCGTTGCTACTATGTAATTTTGCTGCTGTTATGAAGTTGGTGGCCCCTGTGAAAGGGTCATTTGACCCCCAAAGGGGTCACGACCCACAAGTTGAGAACTGCTGCATTAGTTAGTGGAAATGATTTTTTAATTGGCCATTTTGAAACATAAAATCACATAGTTTGCTATGCTAGGAAATACAGATTCAAGAGGAATGGTGTTACCTTCATTGTCAAAAGGATATTTCAACATCTATCTTGAAGTACAATCCTGTCTCTCTGTGATAGTGTGATATCTATCTGAATACAAGGAAATACAGTCAAGAAAATACTATTTAAATTTATTTGCCAAGCACTAAAGCTAGTGATGCAGAAATTAAATTCAACCAAACAAAGTCTTCTGTCTGAAATTGATCATACATGTAATCAAGATGCATTGATAATTATTGGAAATTTGAATTGAATGTGAAAGTTTGAGAAAAGAGGAAGGAACAATGGTGGTAAAATTTGGTCTTGGAGACGGAAATGAGACTGAAGATCACATGATAAAATTTTGAACTATCAAGAACATCTTCCTAACAAATACTTTTTTCAACAATACAAATGACAACTATACACTTCTCCAGATGAATATACAGAAACCAAATTGATGATATCTGTGGGAAGATATGAGGGAGAAACTCAATATTGGCATCTGAAACCAGACTGGTGACTGACTCTGCAATGGATTATCAATTGTTCAAAGGTAACTCGGGCTACCGCTGAGGAAAATTAAGACAAGTTCACGAGGTTCAAAACATGACACTGAGTGTATCCCACCTGTATTTCAAGAACAGATTTGACACATTGAGAGTTAATGACAGAAGAACTGATTGGAGGGTATCCAGCTGTTAGAGGATATCAAGAGCACCATTCATGAAGAAAATAGAAGTATAGCTATAGGCATATGCCTATATGTATATATTCCTATATATATATATGTATATAAACATATTAATTTATAATGATGGGAATAGAGCTCAATGTACATATATTAATTTGTTAAGTATTAAGATAGCAGATGGATTTGGGGCCTTTACTCAAGGGCTCCGTAAAGACAAGAACACTTTGTTCTAATAACCTGGCACTCGTTGATGCTCACCTTCCTGACACGATGACTGAAGACAAAACGGGTGCATAAGCAAATGTGGTGAAGATAGTGGATCATGCCTGGCTATCAAAAGCTATAGTGTCTGAGTTAGTTAATTGTGCCAGCCAGGCCGATAATCACATGTGGTGCTGGTTGAAAGGCGGAGGGATAAATGGGTGGTGAAGCCTCGCCTTTCGAGTTCTCGGGTCTCTTGTTTTGTGATGGTTG
>NW_022111368.1:5748561-5772984 GCF_000313985.2 Echinops telfairi
GGACTTTGTGGACTGGTGTTGGGTATAGGTTAATGTTGGACTTGTGAGCTTGGGCAACATTGGGTTGGGATGTTTTCATGATGCACCTTTTCTTTACATAAAACTCTCTCTTATACATGAGTCGCTGTAGATTTGTTTCTCCAAAGTACCTAGACTAATACAGTGTCTGAGATCTTAGAGGCTTGAAGTTAAACAAGCAACTATCTAGAAGGAAAGCAAATAAGGCCCCATGTAAGAAGCTCACCAGCCTGTGTGATCATGAGGTGTCAACAGGATCAATTATCAGGTATCAAAAGAACCAAAACAATTATATTGATGGGAAAGAGGGGGGGTTGGATTGAAGACCCAAAGCCCATCTGTAGACAATTGGACATCCCCCCACAGAAGGGTTATAAGGAAGGGACATTTCAACCAGGGTGCTGTCTAGCAGTGACGAAATCCACATCATTCCTCTGGCTCCTGAATGCTTTCTCCCCCTCCACTAGCATGATCCACTTCCAACTTACATATCCAGCTAGACTGGAGTACACACATTGGTATAGATAAGAGCTCTCAATACATGGAATTCAGGAAATATAAAATCTTCAGGAACAGTAGTGGGAGTATCAAAATCATGAGGGCAAGGGAATGGTGGGGGTGGGGAAGGGGGAGAAAGGGAGAACCCATCACAAGGTTGGATATATAGCCCCCCACCCCACCCAGGCAGATAGAGTCAAGGGAGCCAATGAACAGCATAAGACACGAAATAATAATGATAATAATATATACTTGATCCAGGATTCAGAGGATGGAAGTGGGGGAGGGAGGGGAATAAGAAGAGTTGATACCAAGGGATCAAGTAGACAGAAAATGTTTTGGAAATGTTGATGGCAACATATATACAAGTGTGCTTAATACAATTGAATGATGGATTGTTACAAGATTTGTAAGAGCTCCCGAATAAAATGAAAGTGAAAAAAGAAATAAAAGGTCAAAGTGGGTGTCAGAAGAGACTCTGAAACATGTTCTTAAACATAGAGTTCCTCATACAAGTAGAAGAGATGATGAGGTGGAGAAGCTAAACAGACCATTTCAAAGGGAATGCCAGAAGACAAAGTAAAATGTTATAATGAAATATGCAAACATGTACAGTTAGGGGGGGAAAGGAAGAACATGGTGAGCATAACTTAAATTGAAAAAAAACTAAAGAATAAATTCAAGCCTCAAGTTGTGATCTTGAAAAATTTTATGGCAAAATATTGAATGTTGCAGGAAGCATGAGGAGAAGGTGAAAAAATGTGCAGGGTCACTGTACTAAAGAGAACTGGTCAACATCCAACCCATTATATGATAAAGAACCAATGGTACTGAAGTAAGAAGTTCAAGCTGTACTGAAAGCATTAGCCAAAAACAAGACTATAGGAATTGATGGGATACCAATTCCAATGTTTCAACTAGCTGATGAAGGATTGAAATTACTGTCATCTACATCAGGAAATTTGGAAGGCAGCTACTTGGCCACCTGATTGGAAGAGTCATATTTATACCTGTTCCAAAGAATGGTGGCCCAATAGAATGCACAAATTACAGAACAATAACACTAATTTCACATGGAAATAACATTTTGCTGAAGATCATCCAACAATGGTTGCAGCAGTGCATTAATAGGGAGCTGCCAGAAGTTCAGGCTGGATTCAGAAGGGGCCATGGAACAAGAGAGATCATGGCTGATATCAGGTGTATCTTGGGTGAAAGAAGAGGATGCCAGAAAAATGTTTACTTGTATTGTATTGTCTATATTAAGGCATTCGATGGTGCGGATATTAACAAACTACAGATAGCCTTGAGAAGAATGGGAATTTCAAAACATTTCATGCTCATGTTGAATTCTACATGGATCAAGACGCAGTTACGTGAACAGAACAAGGGAATACTTCTTGATTTAAAATCAGGGAAGACGTGTGCCACAGTTGTATATTCATACCATAGTTTTGCAATCTTTACTCAGAGAAAATATTCAGATAAGCCAGATTATATGAAGAAAAATGTGTCATTATGATTGGAGGAACACTTATTAACAACCTGAGATATGTAGATGACACAACCTTGCTTGCCGAAAATGAGGAGGACTTGAAGCACTTGTTGATGAAGATCAAGGATTTCAAACTTTAGTATGGATTCCAACTCAAAGTGAAAAAAAACAAACCCAACAAACAAATCCTCCCATGCTGGAACAATAGGTAGCCTCAGGATAAATGGAGAAAAGATTCAAGTTGTCAAGGATTCCGATGTCCTTGGATCCACAATCAATACTCATGGAAACAGCAGACAAGAGATCTTTGGATTCATTGAATGGGATAAATCTGCTCCAAAGTCCTTTTTAATGTTTTGAAAAGCAATGCTGTTACTTTGAGGACTCAGTTTCACCTGGCTCTAGCCATGGTATTTTCAATAACTGCCTCTGCGTGTGAAAGTTGGACATTGAATAAGGAAGGCTGAAGAAGAACGGATGCATGTGACTTAGGGTGCTGGTGAATCCTCCCGAAAGCTCCATGCAGTGCCAAAGGACAAAGCACATTTGTCTTGGAAGAATTCTCTGTAGAGGCCCAGAGGATAGTTTGGGCATGCTGTAATAAGAGACCAGTCCCTGGAGAGCAACATTATGCTTACTAAAGACGAGGGGAAACCAAAAGTGCTGAAGCCCCTTGGCAAGATGGATTGACACAGTAGGTATAAAAATAGGCCCAAACATAATCACAAGGGCAAAGATGGCACAGGGCCGGGCAGTGTTTCCTTCTGTTGCATAGAGGATTGCTGTGAGTCAGAAGAGAATTGACAATACCTACAAACAACAACAAGAACAAATATCCCCCTGGTTGCTGGGCAACTTACCCAAGGCTTGGTGGTTCGTGTATACTCAGCAGCACCATGGAAGAAAGACCTAGTGCTCTACTTGCATCAGCTCAGAGACATTGAAAATTCCTATGGATCACAGTTTACATTTGGGGTGACTATGAGTTAGAATTGATTCCACGAATAAGTGTTTGGTTTGGGTTTTTAACTACTTGCCTCTCTATCAGATGTCTCCGATCTTGTTTCCCAAATCTCATCCCACCTCAAACAATTCCATCCTCAGTCTCACCCATCGCAATAGTGAGCAAATCATCACTGACGTTCAAACATGCATGGAGTCATCCATGATATCAGGGATGGTGCAGGACTTGGCAGGGCTTGCTTAGGTGGCACATGTGATCCCTACGGACTGCAACTGACCCGAGGACACACAGCAACACAATCAGCAGTTGTTGGCATAGACTAGCCTCTGAGTAGATTTCAGTCGGCTTACTTATGAGAATCCCAGTGTGGTGTAACCAGATGGTGGGAGGTTTGGGTCCACTCATTGGCTATCTCAGAAGAAAGGCCTGGCGATCTACTTCCATAATAGCAGTCATAGCAAACCCCATGCATCACGGTTCTACTCTGAGACAGGGGAGCGACCCATGGATCTTTATCAACTTGACAGCAACTGGTGTTAATTATACATGAAAAAGTGATCTAGCTACAGTTTATCAAGGATTCTTTTCTTTATCCTCAAACATATTGCTTGTGCTTGAAACAGGCATCTTTTAACTTTTTCCCTTTAACTTACCATAACATGGGGTTTTCCTATGCTATTCCTGTGCTGGTTTGTGTCAGATTGTATTCATTTTGCGTGTTCTGACGGTGGGGTTGCTTGTAGTAGCCAATCAAGTCAGATAGAGAAACGTCCTCACACCACCTTGGAAAAAGCAAGGATGTCTGTTGTCTCCCCCCATCAGGTGAGAGCCTTAGACTCAAAGGACAAATCAAACCTTCCCAGTCATTTCTATGTTTATGTACATTTTAAACATGGCTAGAGATGATGCTTGGGCTCTATTCATCTGCCCATCAGGACACCACGCACAAGCTGTGTGAACGGTAGTGAGAAATCAGAAGGTTGTCAACGTGGCTCTGTCGACGGAGATGCTGCGAGTCAGGAGACTGTGTCCCCTAGATCACTGTGGGCTCCTTTCTAATCATCCGCATCTACATGGAGCACCCAGACCTGGTGGGGCCTTGCCCACGTTGCTCTGAGTCATGGAAAGATCCTTGACTGTGCTGCCACCTCTCTATTCAATATAGTATCTTCACTTTGCAAAAATAAACTGCTGAGTGATCATGACTAATAAGGTACTTCAAAGAGTCACCTGCCACCCCCTTGTGGTCTAAATGCTCGGTGATGCCTTGAACTTCAAGAGGAAGATACTTTTGCTATTGAAGTCAGTTTTTTCCAGGCTGAATCACCGGGAATCAGATGTAATCCAGCAATATTTCCAGTTGTTCTTACTTTAAGAGTTATACAGGTTGCTGTTAAAAAGATACGAGTTTTGATGGTGACACTGTTTTACAGAGCTCCTTGTTGATGTACGAAAGGCGGTGGGCACTCTATTCAATAGGGCCTCTTCAGCGGCAAGGCACAACTTGCATAAGATACCTCTGGTTTCACACTAATGCTATGTGTAAGGGGCCTTGCCTCAGCTCTACACTTATTGAGATCTTTAAACAGTCATGGAAAAAATAAAGGCATTTCCCCCACAAATTTTTGAATCTCCCTCATATTTTAATCTGTCACACACTGAGGTAACGAGTGAGCCCTTCTCTTGGATGCACATCTACAAATACGTGTATGAATTCGGTACCTCTGAATGTGGCATCTCTTTTCTTGACTAACTCTTGGCATCCAAAAAATTCATTAAAAACCTAGAAAATGTCTATGCTTTTTTGGGGGGGAAATAGAAACTTGGACCTCTTGTGCTTTTGTCTTTTTTTTTATTGTGTTGTTCATAACGAGTGAAACAGGGCCCTCTGTGGATTTACCTGAGCATCTGCCACAGGCTTCCCAGAGTTCAAGGGAGTTTCACTGGTGACTCATTGAGAGCCCTTGATCCTGAAATGACAGTGTTCTCATGAGCACCGGCTTTCCTAATGCCCTCTATTAAGAGGTGTTGCTCATCTTCCAGGCAGTACTGTGATTTTACTGCATTTGCATTCCAGAATAGCAATGGGAGAATGGATCAATGGCGGCTATTGGCAGAGCATGGAGATATTGCAGGTTCAATTCCAGAGCACTGAAGATCACAAAAAGGGGGTTACACACGTGTTGATTTCTCAGTGCAAACAAACAGAATCCAATTATCCTATCCTGTAGTCTGTTAACTGGGCAATAGCATCATGAAAAATTTGAAATATATTGAGAATTCCCAAAATGTAACAGAGAAAAAGTGCATACTACTAGGAGAAAAAATGGCCCCAGTCTTCTTGCTTGATGCATGTCTGTCACCAAACTTCACTCTGTGGAAAGCACAGTAGACGTGGAGCTCAGTGACACAAGTGGAATCCAATGAGGTTGACGGGGAATGGAAAGGTGGACCTGATGTTCAATCTTAGCTCCATCACTCACTACCCAAGCAATACAGGGTGGCTTATTTCATTTCTCTGAATAATACCTTTTATTCATTTATAACTAGAGGTAAAAGTGATGATCTGAGTCACTGTTACCAGGATCAGTGATAATGTATAGATAAGGTGACGGGACTGAAATCCTTATCCTGTTTCTTTATCAAGTTCGACCTGTCTCAGTCAGACATCACTCACGTCAACATCTGAAAAGTTACCCTTAACTCTTCTCTTTCCAAACTAAAAGGAAGTCTTAGTTTCTGTGTACTTGACAAATAATTAACAACCCTGCTGACCTCTCACCATCTCCCCTGCTATCACCGTGGTCTTGGCTGCCATCATTCCTTAGTTAACATTCTCCACTCCTCCTTACTAATCTTCCTACACACTGAGTGGCCTCCACTAAAATCCCTGCTCCGCTCAGCAGTCAGGGCTATCTTTCAAACATAGATGGCAGAGCCTGTCACTGCCCACCACCTGATCCCTTTAGAACTTTCCTGTGTGTTTCCATGACAAAAGGAACACATTTGAGCTCTTAACTGCAGCCCCTGAGATGTCCATTTCCTGTCTCCTGTTGCCCCAGGCTTTTCCACTTAGTGGCCTTCTGATCCTCTCAAGTAGGAACCATCTGCTCAGCCTGCCAGTCTCCTAGACGCTCCCTTGGATGCTTTGGTCTTATCATTCTGGTCTTGACATACGTGCGTGCCCCTTGTTCAAAGAAGTATTTCCAAAATGAACTGAGAGGACATGGCTCACAAGTCCGGCATACTAAGTGGAGAACAGATGTCTAGAAAACACAATGATCAATAGTGAGGTCACCAGAACAAAGGAATCACTTTTCTTCATTGATTCAAATTGCATATGGTCTTTCAGGAACAATATTACTTTTTAGAGATTCAAAAATAATGGATGGTCATAGCATAAAAGCTGTTCAAAGTCATGTAGATCACCGTCTAAGAAATCATCATGTAACCATTAAAATGGCAGTGTGATAAATGCCCAGCCATATGGGGGGAGAGTGAGAGATTCAGGAACACGAGGAAACAAAGTACTCTTCAGTGTGGGACAAGTGAGAAGACAGTGAGGGAGCATGATTTTAAAGACAGCAGGACCATACAAAAAATAAAACCAAGCTGAGTAAAACAGGCAAGAGTATTGGCCAAGTGTAAAAGTCAGCAGGGACAGGAGGGCACACATGAGTTAGACATCAAAGAAGCCCTGCCTAACATGGGTGCAAAACTGAGAAACAGGATTGGTGTGTCCTAATTCAATTTCTAGAGGTTAAGTATGAGCAGTACCTTAAATGAATGCCTTCTAATGCAAATAGGTGTTTTTCTTTACTCTAAGATTCAATCTTTAGCAATGAAAAATTCTAATGGGTCTTTTCTAACTCATATTCAGTGGGGCTATTGTTATTAGATGCTCTTCAGCTAGAATTGTCTCGTTGTGACTTGGTGTAACAGAAGAGAATTGCCCCCAAGGTTTCCGTGGTGAGATCTTTCTCTGTCGTTCACAAGGAGAGCTGCTGGGTGGATTTGAACCATCAACCCTGGGAAATCAACCTAGTGCATCGTAACCATTGCACCGACGGGGATTTTTGTGTTCAGTACTACTTTTACATGGACATACTAAATAATATAAAATAATCAGCAATACAGAAAGAACATAAGGTTTCAGTACATTTTTAGGTTTTAGGCACCATAGGGATTCTAAGCATGCTAAGATTTGAAATAAACTGTGAACGAATTTCCAGGGTGCCAGTGAGAAGAAGGACCCCGAAATCCACCATCCCATCCCATAGGACGTCAAAATAGAGGTCTAGCTGGTAGAATCTTTCGACCATAGACAGCATAGCCTGGAACAACGTCTTAAACAACATATGCCTTAGTTAGGGAAAGAAGTCAGAGTCCGCCAAGTAAGGAAAGGGTATAATGTCCCAGAATGAAGCTATAACTCAAGCAAATAAAGCCTACAGAAAATGTGTGTGTTATATCTAAATACCAAGTACTTTCCTATGCGAAATTATAGTAAATAAATTTTATTTTATTTTCCTGCATGCAGTATATTTTCTACCTCTTGTCTTTCTCCACATAGTAGCAAGAAGGACCCCTAAAACACTGAGTTCAGCATTGCCTGCAAAGTTTTAAATATATTGATGCCTGCCACTATCCAGGGGAGTCTCTGAGTGGTGGTAACCATGAAACAACCAACAACTACCTAGAAGTCTGGCGGTTCCCACCCATCCAGAGGAACTTCAGAAGAAAACCTGGTAATCTGCGTTCACAAGGTCACCACTTCAACATTCCTGTGGAACAGAGCTCCACGCTATGTACATGAAGCTGTCATGAGTTGGAATCAACTCAACGCCAACTGCCTGGTTGGCTATTTGGCCCTAGATACTCTGATATGATTTGTCTCAGGTGTGGTGGGCATTAGGACTCGCCACAAGATTCTTATGTGTCTTCAAAGAAATCAGGTCTGTCATTTTACATGTGTAAGCCTTCCTCTGGTTCCCAATAAAACCTAAATGAAAACCAAGAATGTTGGATAATTGAGACCTGTGACCATAGAGCCAAGTGTTTGCCTCAAGAGACAGAAACTTGCTGTTTAATATAAAATTGATAAATCAAATAGAAGAAATGATGAAGTAAAAAGATCTAAACAGATTTTTTTTGAGAAGACAAAGTCATATAATGAAATGTGTGAAGGCTTGGAATTAAAAAGCTAAAAAGAAGAACGTGTTCAAGCTATCTCATGGTGAAACCACCAAAGAAAGCTTTCAAGTCTCAAGATGTAATACTGAAGGATTCTAAGGGAAAACATGGAGTGGTGCAGGAAGCATCAAAAGAAGGTAAAAGGAAGACACAGGCATTGTATCAAATAGAGTTGGTTGATGTTCATCCATTTCGAAAGGTTTTATAAACTGCACGGAAAGCATTTGTGAAAAACAAGGAGAATATATAGTATTGCATTATGCTTTTGCATCATTGTCACTTAATCCATTTTTCTTTTTCTAACATTTTATTAGGGGCTCATACAACTGTTATCCCAATCCATACACACATCAATTGTGTAAAGCGCATTTGTACATCGTCCCTCAAAACATTTTCTCTCCATTTAAACCCCCGACATTAGGTCCTCATTTTCCCCTCCCTCCCCGCTCCCCCCTCCCGCATGAGCCCTTGATAGTTTATAAATGGGTATTTTCTCATATCTTCCCCTGTCCGACGTCTCACTTCACCTACTTTTCGGTTGTCTGTCCCCCAGGGAGGAGGTCACACACAGTTCCATGTAATCGGTTCCCTCTTTCCTACCCATTCTCCCTATACCCTCCCAGTATCGCCACTCACACCACTGGTCCTGTAGGGCTCATCCGTCCTGGATTCCCTGTATTTTCAGTTCCTATCTGTACCAGTGTACCTCCTCTGGTCTAGCCAGACTTGCAAGATCGAATTCAAGTCATGGTAGTGGGAGCGGGGAGGAAACATTTAGGAACTAGAGGAAAGTTGTATTTCTCGTCATTGTTACATCTACTGATGGGCATTTGGGCTGTTCCCAGATTCTTGCATTTGTAAACTGGGCTGTGATGAACATGGGAGAGCGTGGGTGTGCTCATGTTGTGTCTCTTACCATTTGCAGTCTATGCCCAGCGGAAGTGTGTTGGGTGTACGGGCTTTTTATTCTCTGTTGTTTTCAGTATCACAAAGGTTCTACATGTTGACTGCTCACCAACAGTGTAAAATTGTGGCAATCTCTCTGCACCATCTTTAGTAATTGTTATTCTTTGTTGTTGTTTTTGTAACTGGGTTATTGTTGTTGGTATAAGGTGATAGGTTATTATTGTCTATACTTCCCAGATGCAATCCTGAGCATTTTTTCATGTTTGTTAGCCATTTTAGTGTCATTTTTGGTGAATTGAATTTACATATGAGCAATTAACGGTCAGTTTTCTAATCGTCCCTTGACCGTGTTTAGTCTGCGACATTGAGTTCCTTCTTTGTCTCGTCCCACAGGAGCTGTTGACTTGAACCCTGTGTAGACCATTTAATGAGGTCTCTATATACGTGCTGTTGAAAAAACACACTTCTACATAGAAGTCATTGGTTTTGCAGAATTCTGTCATGTGCTCTCCAGCTTACTTTCTGTCACCAAGGCCGTATGTTCCAACAATGGTTCTTTCCTTTTTATTTTCAGCTTTTGCATTCCAATTGCTAATAATTATCCATGCATCTTGATAGCATGCTTGATCAATTTCAGACGAAGAAGTTGGTGTTATTTTTAGTTTCTTTCTTTCTTATCACTGACTTTAGGAGTCGGTGTGTGCATTTGACAAACAGCTCTGTTAACTGGTCTTCCCTACACAATTACAGATGGTATCCTATCACGGATAATATTGTTCCTCAAACTAAATCTTGAGTTTTTTGTTGTTGTCCTTTGCTTGTTTATAAGGATGAATGCCCCTCCATTCCTCTTGAATTTGTCATTTCTGCTATAGTGAATGATAGGATTATCAGAGTCAAAGTGGCCAATCCCAGGTTGTTGCAGATCAGTAATGTCTAGGGTACCAATCTTTTGGGGTCCCATTTAATTTTTTATAACATCCATTATTTTCTAGATTCATACTTCACACAGTCTATGATCCAGGTATTCATAGATGTCTGACACTGTTTCTTCTCCTTTTGCATTATGCTCCATTCACAAATGTATGTCCTGAAAACTTTATTCTGTCCTCCCATTAAGGTCCATTGTACTTTGAGAAGGCACCTGTTCTTCAGTCGGATTTTGAGTGCATTCCATCTGAATGGGCTTACTTTCCAACACTTGGTTTGACAATTTGCCACTGCTATTTATAAGGTTCTCAGTGCCTTGTCCCTCAGAAGTGAGCAGTTTATTTCTTCCTCATAGTCTGTTCTGACGCTGGAAGCTCCACTGAAGCCTGTTCACCTTGGGTGAGCCTTTTGGTATTTGAAATCCTGGTGACATAAGCCACATCAAAATGCACACCACCAAAATATTATGACAAACTGGCACACAAGGGTTGGCCGCACATAGTAGGTCTCCAAAAATGGTTGAATTACTAAATGCAAGTATGTACATACACGTGTGTGTCGAGAGTATTTGGTTTACTCCAATACCCATAGATATGACTTTATTTAATTTATTCTGTTTTAAATTTATGAGTTCCAAATTTGCAGATGCTCTTGTAAGTTAAAAATATATTGGACAAGCTATCTGTGAATGTTTCCTCTTCCCTGCTTTCTTTCCCACTTTTCTACTGAAATTCCTTTAAGATGAATGCCTACTATGGTTTATAATTCTATCTTTCTTCCACTACCTCGCCAGCAGTTTGCCTCTCTCTTTCGCCCGGTGCTTCATTCTGGGTCACCCCTGCAGCCCATTCTCATGCTGGACCCAGCCTTTGCAAGCAGGATTAATGTGCTGTTGAATGGACACATTCCCTTATTCATCTCAAGGACTGTTAAAAACGTGTTTCTACTTTCAGATCTGTTTTGTTCTCTTCATGTTGCCTTTTAAAAATATATGTTTTTTCATGTTACACCTACAGTTTGGTTTTGCTCCCTAATCCTTGAAAAATGCTCAATTTAGTTGATAATGACAATCGTATTACATGTAGTTTTGGAAGTTCCAAGATTGCTGTTCATTGTGTGCACTGACAGTTTGACAAGAAGGAGGGTTTTGCTCTGGGTTTTGTTTGAGGGTGTTGGTTCCTGTTTCTTGGTGATTCAGCTGAGAGACTCCTACGTGGTTTGGGCCAAGGGTAAGTCTTCTGAGAGGTTGCTATTTGGCTTCGGTCAAATGCTTCAGAAGTGCAATAAGCCTGTCACCCTTTTTTGGTGCGTTCTTGTTGATTCTTTAATTTAAAGTTTCCTAACCACATGAGAGGTGTAAATTCAAACCCCTGAAGCCAAAAGAATGTTGGCTCTAGTTAGGATTTCTCTGTGGGAGACGTTTGTCCGCCCAGAATCCGTCTGAGAAAAGTTCCCTGTTTGCCTGCCTGTATCCGTGGGAAGATATTTCATGGCGTGTCCTCCCACTGAGGTAGTAGCCTCTAGGCTGTTGAGCTTGAAGCAGTTTCTAAGACCAAAGGCCAAAGACATGCTTTCTTTCTCTAGGTGACTCTTCAAAACACAGCCCCTTGATTGATAGAATAATTCAAAGTTCCCAGGAAGCATAAGAATTCGGTTACAGTTTCCCATACTTCTCAGATGTTAATCCTCCTAGAATGTTTTCAGTGCATCTGGTTCACATAGCCTCTTCATTATGAATCCCAAATAAATAGTGAATTTAGTTTTTTAGCTATATAATTTGTGCTGAGCTACCAAACTAAATGTTGAAGAATTCGATCCAGCTGGTGGTCCCAGGAGAAAGTGGAGTGATCTACTCTGTGAAGGTGAAAGCCAAGAAAAATGTATCGAGTGCAGTTCTGGGCATTTGAGGTCGCCCTGAGTCAGAAGCAATGGCAATGGTGTTTTTTTGGTTGTTTTTTTAACTATTCAAAGCCAAACTCACCGCTGGCAATTCCAACTCATAGTGACCCTATAGGACAGCATTGAACTGGTCCTTTGGATTTGTGAGGCTCTTAAGTCTTTCTGGGAACAGACAGCCTCACCTTTCTCCACCAGGGATCCTTATCTCTCAATTTAAGATAGATCATTTGCATTAGTGGGAGAAACATGAGACTTTCCACTCCCACATGGATTTACAGTTTAGAAAACAAACCCAGAGGGGCACTTTTATTCCCCCCTTTACACATTAGGTCACTATAAGTCAAAATCAACTTGATGGCAGTGAGAATTTTTACTAATCTGCATGAAAGTATGTATCATTTCAACAGTAAACATTGCCTTTGAGTTGCATCACACTACGACAGAGTAGAACTTCCCCATACAGCTTCCTAAGTTGTACATCATTTTGGAAGCAGGCTGCCACATCTTTCTCTCGTGGCTTCAAATCAGTAACCCCTTGGTTAGCAGCTGAGCACTGAACTACTGCACCTTGGCTCTTATTAAATTTGGTTATAGGTAAACTTTTTTTAAGGTAGGTATTTTGAAAACTTTTAAACAACCTATAGTTCAATATTTACTTTTGCAATGTTATTAAGCACTTTTAGATATATTAAGCATTATTTTCATCTGGAACAAATGCACTGAACGCATCTAAACCAATGTTATGGCTATAATAGCCTTAGTCATTCTGTTATCATAAGATCTTTGATAACTCACTTTGTATGTCCCAGTCTATGTGTCTGTGTGTATATGTACACGTACAGGCATATTTATGTAGGTAGAGAATGTTGTTTCCCAGGCATGTTGTAATATCACACCTGATTAAATATTTCATGGTAAAGAGAACATCATGCAATGAAGGCTAATTGTATTCCTCAGTGTTCTTTTACATAAAATGCAGTAGATATGTTAGATAATCCAAATGTACTGTTAAATCCTCACCAAGAAGTCGGGAGTTTCTGATGGCATTAAGAAACTCAATCAATGAGTTTTAAATGACCTGATGTATTACACTAGGGCTTAAGAACAAAAGAAAACACATAGTATTGAAGCATTAGGGGAGCATGATTCGAACATCACATGCAGTGTCTTCCAAGTGATAATTCTTTCAAGGATTACAGCTCTTCATCGTGATTCTAAAAAGAAGAAAGTAAAATTCAGAAAATTTTGACTAGGTTGCACAATGGAGCACTTCTAATGTTTCATAAGAAATATTGCTTGGGGAATTTTTTGACAAAGCTCGAGCAACCATCCTGTTGCGTTTCTTGGACTGGAAGTTGCCTCTGAACCCCTCCATGTGTCCGGTGGGTTGGACAAAGGACAGCGATGCCCAGCTTGCCAGGAAAAACAAGCTTTGGACCAGGTCCAGCTCTCTGTGTTTGCCTGATGGATGATGTTGGTGGAATCTGAATTTCCCTACTTCCAAGCAACTAAGTGAGAGTTCATCTAAATCAAGTTAGAAGAAGAAAAGAGAGGTTATAAGGAGTCACTGGGAGAAGATCGGGAGCTGGGAGGTGGCTGGCAGTGGTGCCAGCTCACTGTTTGAGCCTTTGGAAAGTATCCCGCGTGAGGGAAGCTCCCAGGTGTCCCAAACTCTCCATGAGAAGAGAAAGCTGGGAAAATGCATGGAGCCCCCAGAAAATACATTTGTCCCTTTGCTCATTGGTTTTCTAGAGTGTTCCTCAATCATTGACGTTGAATATACATCACTTTTTGGGATATGGGTATGGAAAGCTAACTGCACCCATAAAGGTTCAAATTAATTCAAAATTAATAGGTCATGTTTACTACTTTTGAAACTACAAACACATTATCTGTCTTGTCTCAAAGGAAACCAATTTAGTTTTGTTTAATTGACTTTGAGTTTTCTTAAATACCTAGAAGTCAATTTAAATTGGGCTTACACAGAGTGATCTAGCTTCTGGATTAATTAGTTTAAGCATACAGCATTTTGAATTTGTAGCATACCCAAGTCCACACTTCCAAAGAATCCCAGAGAGGCCGTCCCATCTGCACTTCCTGGTTTCTGGCTGTAGGCACGACAGTGACACTTTTGTACTTTTTCTGTTTGACTTCTAGATCTCATTAATAAAATCCTAATTGGGATGATATACTTTAGCTTATATAATGCCTAATATAATAAACTTCATGCAGAGACCTGGAAGTTTTTGTTTCCCACCTCTAAATCAAGCGGGTATCACAATAAATCGAGTCATGCTCCCGATGTCAGGAAAGTTGACATTCTCTGGAAACATATTTTAAAAACCGGGGGGGCTTACACATTGGGTGGCTAACAGCAAGGTCACTCAATGGTTTACAGCCACTGGTAGCTCCATAAGAGACACATGAGGCCAATCAGCTTCTTAAAAGATTGAGCATCGCTAAAACCCTGCAGGGGCCTCCAGGAGGGGAGGTCACCAGGTGTGCCACGGGGGCTTGGTTTGGCTGAGTTGCCCAGCCGGTGTGTGCGAGCGGTGTGAAAAGGGATTGACATGTTGGACCACAGGAGCACATGCTGGGGGAAAAATGGCATGGACAGACTTGCTTCATGCCGGGTGGCTACAAACCTTCAATTTGTAAAAAAATGCAACATCTGCATTGCACAATAAAATAGATATAGACAGATGAGAGGCGTCCTTATAATTTGTGTTTTGTCTTTCTGTGTTTCCCCTGCTGCCTGCTTTGATGCTTCAGGACATGGACTGTGTCTTGTTCATCATTGAAGCTCTGGTAATCACAGTTCTTGGCACATTCCAAAGCCCAGTGGTTATGTTTTGCTTGTTTTTATCCCTCTGTTTGTTTATTTGACTCTTTCCCCTACTTTAAATGAGCAGTTTATAATAATAAAATTATAGACTGTAGCTTGGCATCAGCCTGCTATGTGTCTTTACAAAGCTCCTTTATTCTTCCAAGGAGCTTAAACCCACCACAACATACAAGGGGGCATCAAAAAGTGCATGGAACCATGGAAGTAAAATGACAGTGGGATTTTCCCATGGGTTTCTTGAAGTACCCTTTCATAGTTACCTTTATTAGAATCATCTTCATAGTGTAAATTTTTGTTGCAAATCTTCCTGCTTAGAGAGTAAGAACCTGGCAGGAGGAGCTGGCTGTGCCCAGCTCTGTGTTCCTAGTGCACAGCGAGGATTGTCATTAACTCTGTGAAGAGTGAATGCATGAATTGATAAATGAACAAAACTGTACAGACTTGACTTCTTTGCTTGTACAATTAAGAATGACTATCTAATAAAAAGTGTAAATGCTGATGCCAAAAAGGATGTAGATTGAAAACATTTTGTGAGTACCCACTGTCCAGACAGAAATATTGAACTTTCAGTATCTAAGCCTGAGGAAATCCATTACTGAATGATAATAAAATGGCCCCTCTTAGTTTTTGTTTTAAGTACGAGCATATTATTTACTAGAGACCACATCATTATGTAGCGACGAAAAGCACAGAAACTTAGTGACAGCTCATTAAACCCTACAGCAATTTCCTGATCTAGATCGTTATGTAGATGTTGGAAAGTTGTTTACAATATAATATCAACATTTTAAGTGCCCTACATTATCTGACATTGAAAAATGGTTCTTGCCTGCTCTATGGCTAAATTGTGTGATTGATTCCATTTAAAAGCAATCTCAATTTCAGCAAGAAGAGCTATCCAATCTGAAAATGAAAATCAGTGGGAATTAAGAAAGAAATTTAGGCTGTTTCATAGTAGCTGCGCATGCATTCTCAACGTCTCTCAGAGAAAGGTCAACTGGACTTAGCATTTATTTTCTTATAGAGGTTTAGACACACGTATTACCATCTTTTTAAGGTGACTTCATGGCTGATTATAGATGAATTCGCTGAATAATCTTCTAAATCAGAAAAATTGATAAAAATTATGCAGGAGAAACGATGCAATAATGTACTAGATGCTTTTCTTCTAGTATATTATTTGAATTCTATTTCATCTAGATTTATTATTTTCCCCTCTCTTTTCCCAGATTGGTTTCCTGGTTTTAGGAGGGCTTGTGATGGGAACACAGAGACTTGATGAAATAAGCCAGGGACGAGGCCATCACTCATTATTCTTACATATCTCTTTCCTCAAATCCCCATCTATTAAAGCCTGAGAGGAAAGGGGGAATAGAGAATGGACACTGTCTTGAATTGAGATCATGGAGGCTGTAGTTTTTACACTATTAACTCACTTCTGTAATGTAATGCTTGTCCCAACAGCTTCAAGTTTTCTATTCCATGGCAAATTGGGAATAAAAATCTGCCGATTTTAATATTCTCATCTTAGAAACTTTGATTTCCACAGAAGGTGGAACGTAGGACCAACTCTGAAGTTTTTAATATCATAAGTATAAATATTGTATTTATTAGGAGCAGAATATTGGCCTGAAGTAAGATACTAGAATAAATGCTGTAATATTTAATGAGTCCTCAGCAGTGTAAAACCATTTCAATTTCTAAGAAAAGACAGATTTACATAGTTGAAATCACGTGGAGTCCTAGGGGCTTAGTGGCCACAGGTTGGCCTGCTCACCCAGTCAGCAGTTCGGAAACCACCAGTCACTCAAGTGGAGAAAGGGGAGGCTTTCCACTCCTGTAAGGAGTGACCATCAGCCAACCCAAATTGCACTTTTACCCTGTTCTTTAGGGTTGCCGTGACTTGATATTGACTTGGTGGGAGTGAGTTTAATGTTGGAAGCACTGTTTGGGGTAAATCTGCTACACAAGATCTCTTTAAAATATTGAAAAGCAAGGATGTCATTTTGACATCTAACGTGTGCCCGACCCAAGCCCGAGTATTCTCAGCCACCTCATGGATGTCTAAAAGTTGGACCTTGAATAAGGACGGCTGAGGAAGAACAGATGCATTTGAATTGTGGTGCTGGTGAGATATACTGAAAATACCATGGACTGCCAAAAGAATAAGCCCGTGTGTCTTGGAAGAAGTACAGCCAGAATATTCCTTAGAAGCAACGAGGGTGAGATTTTACTCAGACACTTTGGACCTGGTATTCCGAGAGACCAATCCCTGGGGGAAAAAACCCCCAACATGTTTGATGAAGTTAGACGAGCAGCAAAAAATAGAGGAAGCTACTCAGGTAGATGGATTAGCACAGTGGCTGCATCAATGAACTCAAACATAAGAACCATTGTCGGGCTGGCAAAGGATCAGGAGGGTTCCGTTCTATGGTAACTGGGTCGCTCTGAGTCGGAACTGACTCGATGGCACCTAACAGCCACATGCAATGAAAGTAATCCACAGCAGTTGGTATAATGATACCAAGGCCTCAAGTTTTGCACGTAGAATGCGTCTATGTGTATATTTATGACGATTTTTCGTG
The DNA here is from genome assembly GCF_000313985.2 of Echinops telfairi. Taxonomy (NCBI): domain Eukaryota; kingdom Metazoa; phylum Chordata; class Mammalia; order Afrosoricida; family Tenrecidae; genus Echinops; species Echinops telfairi. The sequence goes on from NW_022111368.1 coordinate 5,765,895, forward strand.
GAGGTCAGATGGATTGTTCCTCTCCTTTTCTTATCTGGATATATAATAAAATAAGTAGGCGCTCCTATTTACAGTTTGGAGTCCTGCTGGCAGAGTGATTAAGGAAGTGTTGGGTTGCTAACCACAGGGTCAGCACTTTGAAACCACCAGCTGCCCTGCCCCAGACAGACTGAGGCTCTTTCCTCCTCTCTCGAGATACCGTCTCCACACAATCGGTGGGTTACTTCTATCCCGCCCTCTCTTGCTTTCTGAGAATTTCTGCCTTTATTCAAGGTCTGCAGGATGGCAGCTCTGACATCCCTCATTCCACATACTCCTTGAATCCAGTTTGAATTTCTGGCAACTCCCTCTCAATGTCCTACCGCAACTATCGTCAAATTATCTTCAGTAAAATAAGTTTGTTGTGATGATCATGATACGGTTTGATCATGTATGCAGTCTTCGGGGTCAGCTTCCTTTGGCAGGGGCAAAAAGATGGCTATCACCCCGTCAGTTAGCCAGGGAACTGTGTTCTAATTGTCTCTGCATAGACGAACGAGCACTTCCGGCTCGGCAGCACCTGGTTGAAATAGTTCCATTGGTATCCAGGAGCCGTGTGAGTGTCTTCACAGCGGTAGATTCCTTCTTCCAACACCAGGGATCATTGATCATGTGCTGCCTCTTGAAATAGTTGGTGCGGTGACTCTGTCCACCCCTGCTATATATAGTCTTTCGATGGCTCCAGCACATTCAGCGTTTTGTCCGGAGAATCCTTCAAGAGAAAAGACGTGACGTTTTCTTTCACTTCAGAGCTAAGCTGAGTATGGCCTTCAGTTTTTGGCTTTTTAACTCCAGATTTCACATTGAATGATCATATTTTACTTTATCTTCTCAAGTTGCCCTTGGAATTCTTGGGTTCTTTTATTTCCTCTTCCGCCCATTCACTTTAGCGCTCTCCATTCAGGAGTAAGCGTCACAATTGCTATGACATCCTCTTTGATCATGTCTTTTTATTTTCTGTCTTTTCCATCCCCTTTTGTCTTGTTCATGTCCAATGGTCTTGATATCATGCACAGCTCCTTCAGTCTTTGGTCGTTTCTGTTCAGCTAGCCTGATAGCTTCTTGCAACGGTCTCCAAATTCCGTTGGCACACTCCAGGCCATATTTTGGTTCCTGCAGACTTTTTTTTTTTTTAACTTTTTTCAGATTCAAGCTGAACTTACTTGTCTGTTCCACAATAAGCCTTGTTTTGGCGAATGTTATTGAATTCCACCATCATTTCTTCCCACAGTTGTGGTCAGTTTGAGCCGATGAATTTCATCTGCTGAGGTCCATGTTTCTAGTCACTTTTAATGTTGTTGGAAAATGGTATCTGCAATGAAGTAGTGATTTACCTCGCAAAATTCTGTCATGTGATCTCCAGCTTCATTTCTGTCACCAAGGCCGTATTTTACAACTATCCCTCTGTTTCAAAATTTGCTTCCAATCACCAGTAGTTATTAATGCATCTTAATTAACTTGGATGACCAACTTTCGATTGGAGAAGTTGATAGAATTATTCGTTTTCTTTGATCACAAGGGTATACATTTGAATAATAGTTGCATAACTGGTCTGCATTGTAGGTATATAAATATCCTGTTACAGCAATACTGTGCTTCACAATAGATCTTGAATTTTTTTTTTGAGGATGAATGTTATGCCACTCCTCTTAAATTTATCATTCTAGGCACAGGACTAATCCACTGCAGCTCACTCGTGCATATGATATCTGTCTATCTGCACTTCCTTTTACTTTGAGACCAGTAATTTTTCTAGATTCACACTTCCTATCGTCTGTTCTTGAAATTGCCAATGCACATCGACAGCTGTTTCTTCTCACGTTTGAATGGTGTCCCACGACCAAGGAAAGGTCCTGAAAGTTTGGCTTCCTGTCATGAAGGTGAATTCTACTTTGGGCAGGTGGCTCCTCCTCAGTCATCTTTTCAGGGCCTTCTGGCATGAGAGGCTCATCTGCTGGCACTATAACTGGCCCATTTCTCTGTTATTTGTGATATTTTCCCATAGCTTATCCTTTAGAGTTGCTCAACTCTTCCCTTTATCTCTCTGTTCTTAACCTGGAAACTTCTCAAAAAATGTCTGCCATGGTGATCCCATTAGTATTTGAAATGTGGGTGGCATAGATTTCAGCATCACAGTAATGGACTAGCCACAAGTCCATGACAAACTCACAGGTAAGTTGCGGTAAGATGTAACACAACCTACCATTGACTTACTACTGGGACTTCAGGTGAATCGCCCAGAAATTTAAAGAAACAAGTTGGTGACTATCTCTCTATTTATTTATATTTGTTGTTTTTCCATGAGAAATGATATATGAGTGCTAGACAATTTTTTTTATTTTAAACTTCTTAAAAATTAAATTTAACAGTTTTATTGACATATAATTAACATGCCATAGAAATCAGTGGTTTGTGCTTATTAAAAAAGAGTTGTACAGTCATCACCACAACCAATGTTAGGGTATTCTTTCTTGTACTCATTATTATTAGCTCCAATTTCCCCCAAAGTCCCCTGGCATAACCCTAAGAAAATATTAATCCAGTTACTATATTAATCCTGTATTTTATATAAAGAAAAACAGACCAAATAAAACAAAGCAAAACAAAATATATATACCCAACAGCAATAACAAAATAAAACCCCAATCCAAGGGAAAATAATAAAAACTATAACAAATTTTACATGGGCCAACAGGGAGAACACAGGACAAAGTGTAATTTTTACCTGACTGCATCTGTGTTCGTTCACTTTCCCGTGTACTTTGCCTGATAGAAAAGCTATATCCCTGATCATTGATCAGAGGGAATTCACCAGAGGCTTAATCCATGTGGGGACCCTGCAAATAGATTTGGGGGCTTTCACTTTCATCCATAACCTTCTGCAAATTGGGTGTTCCGAATTTAAGCAATAATACCATTTACTCTGCCAGTCTTGATTTTTATTGTTTACAATCCCTGTATTACACAGGCTGGTGTGCTTCTCTGTGGGCTTAGCTGACTCCTCACTTAGACAGTGCTTGTTGTAAGATAAGCCTTTAAGACCCCAGATGCTATTCTTTCTGATAGCTGAGCACCATCTGATGTCTGCGTCAAACTTTTCTATAGCACCCATGTGTTCAGCGATCTCTTCCAGAGGGCAAGTATCAAGTAGAAGCATGTCAGAAGAACGAACTATTCTTAGATTGAGGTTAGAATTATGTGCGAGCCCTGATATATTCTCATATTTATGGTTTAGATATGTCCATAGTTCACTTTACATACATCATTATTATTTTGTTGAAGGACATAAATTATCCCCATAAGGCATGTGGTAGTTCTGTTGATATTACCATTAATTTAGCCAATGGTATAGAGGACTTTTTAAAACACCTTTGTGGGGTGAGGTGTGGGCCACTGTTGCCAAGGGAGAGCGTCTGGAACATGCAGACCAGCTGATGGGAACCAGCGTCAGGCAGGGCCATATCATACGAATTAATTGCTCTTAGATTAGGATTAGTATAAAATACAAGTTCAAAATTCATTCATATATCTAGGGTTTATATGTGTCCCTGATCCACTTTACATACATCATTGGGGAACATTATACATAATCCCCATAGGACATGTGGTGATTCAATTGATAGTATCATTACTTTAGCCAATAGTATAGGATTTAAAAAACTGTTTAGAAAAGGAAACTATACATGCATAAGGTAGCTGTATAGACTAAAATATATGGATTGTTTCTTTGTACAAATTAAAATCTTAAGAGCCTGGATACTAATTATGCAAACAATGAGTTTGGAGCCAGGGAAAAGCTTTCAATGATGCTCAATCTCAAAGTTAGGATTGTGCCTGCTGGACAAAGACACATCACGAAACAGCAGACTAAGTATGAGCATAGCACATATGAGGCAGCCTTGAGTTTCCATTTGTTGGGTACCCTTAAAGCAAGTGACTTGAACTCCAAAGTCCAATAACTTCCAAATCCACATCCTTGGTGTAGTAATCACCTGCTTCCTCTCACACTAGAGAATTTCAAACGTAAGTCCAAGAGAATACTTCAGTTCCTTTAATTTGCTATAGGAAAACTCCAGTTCAGTTGGGGGGCGGGTTCCAAATTGCATGCTTCTGACATGGCCTAAGATGTTGTGCACCTTGAAATGACAGAGTCCAAAGGCCTGGCTGTTCATAGCACATGGGCGGGGTCACCGAGGGCTGATTAGAAACTAGGTCAAAAGTGCCCAATTAGGAACATAATACCTGCATCTATTCTCCTTGTGGGTCTACATAAGTAACGCTGAGCATTTCTCCCCAATAATAGGTTGTTCTACCTGGTTTACCTGCCTACAGAAGGGAAATCACCTTCTCACAACCAACACCCCCTCCCCCACCCGTAACCTTCCCACCTCTGGACTGGAATGTCCATTAAGTTTCACTGAGCACTCATGATCATGTCTGTTGAGTTGGGGTGATTCTAGTGGTCACAAGTTGGGCAAGACCACCAGTAGTTATGCAAGGGAAAGACTGGGCTTTCTACTCCAGGAAACAATTACAGTCCAGGAAACCCACAGTGGGTCACCGTGAATCAGCACTGACTCTATGGCTGCGAGTTTGTTTATTTTGTTTTTTGTTTGTGGAGTTATGTGGCACAAACTCCTTGGTTGTCTTCCTCTCCCCCAAACATGAGAAACTGCCTCCCACTGAGGTGAGACCTCCTCCTCCTCCAACATGTCACCCAGATGTTCAAATAAGGGAGGGATGGGTGACTGATGAGCATTGGGTAGGCACCACGCTTCATTCCTTGGGAGACTGGATTAGAAATGACTTCACCTGCGAACAGATGCCTGCCTTTGTCTTGGTGTTTATCCTCAGAGTACACACAATAGACATCCCTTTGTAATTGGTTAAGCTTGCTCAGCATAATGGCTTCCAAGTCCATCCATGTCATGAGGTGCTTCATGCTGACATCACTGTTTTACTGTGTACCACTGTGTTTCGGCATCTGTTTTTCTGCTGATTTGGGCTGTTTTCAGCTTCCTGCTACTGTGAACTCTGCTGCAGTGAACATGGAGAGCAGGCATCCGTGGTTCCTTCTTTGAGCTATATATGCTGAGTCATATCAGATTTGTTTCGGGTAGCATTATATCGCTATATCACTTCCCATAATGATTGGACATGTTTACAAGCGTCTAGCAGTCTAAAAGAGTTCCAATTTCACTGCACCCTCTCCAGCATGTGTTGCTTTCTGTTTGTTTGTTTGTTTGTTTAATTCAGCTATTGTTATGAACATAAGATGGTATTTTGTTTTATTTTCCATCTCTAGGATGGCTAGTATATGTGGGAATTTTCTCATGTATTTGTTAGCGAGTTGAAGTCATTTTTGGTGAACTGTCTGTTCATATCTTTTGCCTACCTTATAACTGGATTATTTGTTTGTTTGCTTCTATATATTTTTTTAAAGTTTTATTGGCACATAATCCACAGATCATACAATTCTGTAGTTCAGTCGTGTCGAGGAGAGTTGTACATTCATTACCACAATCAATTTTAGAACATGTTCTTTCTCTTTGTTGTTTTTGAGAGATTTTATTTATTTATTTTATACTTTGGAAAGGTAGAATTTCCTAGGTCTGTTCTCTCTCTCTCTTCTTTGGTTATGCATCTGCTGTGTCTAGTGTATCTTTGCTAATGACTTTTTCTGGGTCTATGTGTTCTTTGTATTCTTTTGATGATGGCTTCAGAGGGGAACATCCGTGCCTTATTTTCAGTAGATTCCCCCTCATCTAATTGTCATCTACTGCTTCCTTTATTAGACGTGGCAATACGGATGTGCCCAGCATTAGGGCCCTTAAGTGTGTCCCAGTTTTCTCTCCGATGACATATTGTTAAAGAGCATGTCTCTTTCCCATTTATTGTCATTTGGCCCTTTGTTGAAAACCATTTGCCTGTTGGTAGCTGCATTTCCTTCTGGGTTTTTTATTCTATTCCATTGGTCTATGTATCTATCATCATACCAGTACCAGCCTGTTTTGACTACTGTAGCTCTGTAATAGGTTTTGAAGTTAAGTAATGCAAGGGATCCTACTTCATTCTTATTCTTAAGAAGTTATCTTTTAGGGGGTAGATCTCTTCCTAGTCCATAAGAAGACAGTAATATATTTATTTAAAGAACAAAATTGAGATTTAGATAGGAATTGTGTTGAATTTATAAATTATTTTGGATGGTATTAACATTTTCACAATTTTGTCTTCCTTTCCATGAACACAGCATATTTTTTCTATTTATATGAAGTCTTATTTGGTTTCTTGTAACAGTATTCTGTAGATCTTTGTGTGTGTGTGTGTGTTTTGCTTCTTAAGTCAAGTTTATTCCTAGGTATTTTATCTTTTATGTGGCTATTATAAATAGTATTGTTGTCCTGAGTATTTTTCAGTGCTCTCTTTGGTGGTAAATAGGAATCTAATTTATTTCTGCTTGCTAATTTTGTATCCTGCTATCTAACCATATTCCTCAGTTGTTTCCAACCATCTTTTTGTGGATTCTTTGGCAGCCTACTACATACAAAGTCATATCCTCTGCAAACACTGAGGTTTTTATTTCTTCTTTTCCCAAGTGCATTCTTTGATTTCGTCTTTTGTAGTTGTTGTCTAATGGTTCTGGCCATGGCTTCCTGCATGCTGTTGGATAAGAGTGGAGACACAGGACTTCCTTTTAATTTCTGTTCTAAGGGGAAATATTTTCCATTTTTTCCTTATTGAGCATGTTTTCGACGACTGGTTTTTCACATTTGGCCCTATTCTGGTGAGGAAGTTCCCCTAATGCCTGGCTTTTATTATGATGAGAAATCTAGCTTTATTATCTTGAGGAATTTTATGATTTCTATTTTGTTTACTTTTTTAAAAATCAGAAATGTGTGATGAATAGTATTGAATGCATTTTCTGCATCTATTGATATGATCAATAGATGGATTTTAATCTCTTTTTTATTCAGTGGATTACACTGATTGTCTTTCAAATGTTGATCAATCCATTCTTACAGCTCTGGTATGAACTCCATCTGATCATGGT
>NW_022111368.1:5773084-5774849 GCF_000313985.2 Echinops telfairi
AATCTCTTTTTTATTCAGTGGATTACACTGATTGTCTTTCAAATGTTGATCAATCCATTCTTACAGCTCTGGTATGAACTCCATCTGATCATGGTGAATTATTTTTTTTCATATGTTATTTGCTATTATTGGCCAAAATTTAGTTGAGAATTTTTTGTCTATGCTCATGAGGAATATTGGTCTGTAGTTTTCTGTCTTTGTGTAGTCCTTGTCAGGTTTTGGTATTGAGGTTATTTCAGTTTCATTGAAGGAGTTTGGGAGTTTTCTGCCTCCTTGGCTATATTGGAATCATCTGTGTAGAGCTGATGAGAGCTCCTCACTGAAAACTGGGTACAATTCTCCTAAGAAGCCATCTGCTCCTGGGCTTTTCCTGATGGGAAATTTCTTCATGACCTTCTCTATTTCTTCTTCTTTTTTAAGTGTCTATTGAGCTTTTTCTATATCTGTCTGCATGAATTTCTATATCTGTCTATGGTGTATTCCTGAGTATTTTTCCATTTATTCTATAGGCTATTCTTTAGTTGTGGTGTGTTATTATTTCTTATATTTATTCCATTCACATCTCTAATTCAAGGTATTTCATAGTCTTTTTCTTTAACGTTGTTAAGTTTTCCAGTAGTTTGTGAGTCTTGTTAATCCTTTCAAAGAACCAACTTTTTGTCTTGCTGATCTTTTCCCCAGTTCCTCTGTTTTTCAGTTCATTTACTTCTGCTCTAACCATCAGGACGTATTTTCTCCTGGTATTGGAGAGTTGACCTTGTTGCTCTCATTCCAGTTCATGTAAGTGTGATGATATGGTGTTTGAATTTCTAGTCGACATTTTATCTCTTATAATTAAAAAGCAACAGCAACAACAGAAAAACCTAAAACAAGTGCTAAAGTTGATTCTGACTCATAGGCAACCCCACGTGTGGCAGCATAGAAATGTACTTCACAGGGTTTTCAACTGCTCTCTTCCCGATCCCCAGGAGACTACCTCCAAGACTTTCTTAGTATATGTTAAATAAGTACCATTAAATATCTAAATCTGTGGCCAAGTGCAATGGGAAAGAAAAGACGTGGCTAAAATTATCCAACAGTGTTTGTGTAAGATGTGTGACTTGGTTTGATATTGATGTGCAGGGAGGGGCTGTATAGAAAGAAAGATCATTCTGGTAAAATAGCAGCAAAAGAGCAAAGGGTTGGTTACAACTGCATAACCTGTTAATCTTAGGCAGTTAGAGTTGAAAGGAGAATTCAGAAGTTCTTCTTGTTATTAAGTGACATAAAATCAGTTCCTAATCATAACCCCTAAGTGCAACAAAAGAAATTACTGTCAGGTCTTGTACCAGCCTTACCATCATTGTTATATCTGAGTCTATCATTGACACCTGTGTGCCAGTACATCTTGCTGTGGGTCTTTGTCTGTTTCACTGATGCTTCACATTAACAAACATAATGTAGTTCTCTACACTAATCCTGGCCCTAGTCCATCAGTTTGTAGTACTACGGTAGCTTGCATGTGGCTCTAATGCAGGAAGCTATTTCAGTGGTATTTCAAATAGATACAGGCTCACCGAAGGTGAACAAGTTTCAGGAAAGCTTTAGACTAAGAACCTCTGAACAAGGCCGAGGCTGCCAGCTTTGGAGGAATTAGCCAATGAGAACCTTATGAATAGCAGCGGAACACTGTCATATACTGAAACCACATGAATAGCCTCAGAACACGGTCAGATACAATGCCAGAAGATGAGTCTTTCAGAATGGAAGGCACCCAAAATATGAC
>NW_022111368.1:5775543-5776917 GCF_000313985.2 Echinops telfairi
TGGCCTCCTCCCTGGGGGACGGACAGCAGAGAAGTGGGTGAGGGAGACATTGGAAGGGGTAAGATATGATAAAATAATAATAAATTATAAATTATCAGGGGTTCGGGGGAGGGGGGAGTGGGGAGGGAGGGGGAAAATGAGCTGACACCAGGGGCTCAAGTAGAAAGCGGGTGTCGTAAGAATGATGAAGTCAACATATATACTAAAGTGCTGGATGCATGACATATGTACAGATTGTGATGAGTTGTATGAGCCCCTAATAAAATGATTATTAAAAAATATATCTATTAATCATTGAAGCTTGGAATGTATGATGTCTGAATCTAGGGAAATTGGAAGTCATTTAAAAGGAAATGAGCCACCTAAAGGTTGATATCCTCACTGGTAGTGAGCTGAAATGGACTGGTCTTAGAAATTTTGAATCAAGCAGTCATATAGTTTACTCTGCCTGGAATGACAAATCTCAAGAGAAATTGCTCCTTGTTCATTGTGAAAAAGAACATTCCAAGATCTACCTTTAAATACAGTGTTGTTTGTGATAGGATAATGTTAATCTGCATACAAGGAAATCCAGTCTGTACAATGATTATTCAAATTTATCCACCAAACACTAAAGCCAATAATAAAGAAATTGAAGAATTCAACAATATCGTCAGTCCAAAATTGCTCAAACATGCAATCCAAATGGACTGATAATTATGGGTGATTGGAATGTGAAAGTTGGAAACAAAAGAAGGAATTGAAAAAAGAAAACAAACGTCTTGCTGTGGGGTCAGCGCTCCCTCGTGGTGACTCCTACAAGACAGGGTTGAACTGTCCCTGTGAGTTTAGGAGACTGTGACTCTTTACAGGAGGAGAAAGCCCCATCTTTCTCTTGCAGAGCTGCTGTTTTTGAACTGCTGATCTTGTGGATCACGGCTCAATGCATAACCACTATGACACCAGAGCTCCTTGGAAAATATAGCTTTGGTGATAGACACTAAGCTGGGGATCACATGCTGGATTTTGCAAGACAGTGACTTATTAATCACACATAAGATAAATGAAAATGATACAAGTGGATTCTTCAGATGAAATGCACAAAAATCAAATTGACTACGTCTCTGGGAAGAGATGATAGAGAATATCATGAGATCAATACCATGAGCCCAAATGAGGCCACTGTGGGCTAACTGTGGAGAAGCTATCAATTGCTCAAACAAATTCAGGAAAGTCAACATAAGACTTTGAGAATATTCCACATGAATTCTGAAAAACATTTGAAAAATAGTCTTTTTTTAAAAAAACATTTTATTAGGGGCTCATACAACTGTTATCGCAATCCATACACACATCAGTTGTGTAAAGCGCATTTGTACATCATTCTCAAAACAT
>NW_022111368.1:5778116-5786525 GCF_000313985.2 Echinops telfairi
TCATGAGGGAGGGGGGAGTGGGGAGGGAGAGGGAGGGGAAAAAGGAAAATGAGGAGCTGATTCCAGGAACCCAAGCGGAAAGCGAATTTTGAGAATGATGAGGACAATAGATATATAAGTGTGCTTTACACAATTGATGTATGTGTGGATTGTGATAAGAGTTGTATGAGCCCCAATAAAATGATTATAAAAAAAAAGAAAACCATAAAAAAGGGTCAGGCTCAGCATATATCATGCTGAAATAACTGAAGAAAAAATTTCAAGCCTTGAGTTTCAATATTGGAAGATCCTCTGGGCAAAATATTGAATCATCAAAAGAAATAGAAGGAATACACAGAGTCACTCTACCAAAAACAGACATTCAACAATTTTAAGAACTCATAGCATTGAAGGAAGAAGTACTAGCTGCCCTGAAGGCATTAGACAAAAACAAGGCTCCAGGAATAGTGAAATGATCAATTTAAATATTCAGAAAAGCTGGTGAAGCACCAGAAACCCTCATTTACCTATATCAAGAATTTTGGAAGAGAGCTAGCTGGTAAAATGATGGAAAGAGGTCCATGTTTATACCCATTCCAAAGAAAGGTAACCCTACAGAATGGGGAAATTGTCTAAAAATATGATTGATATCACATGCAAGTAAAATTTTCCTGAACATATTCCAACACTGCTTGCAGCAATAGGTTGACTAGAAGCTACCAAAAATTGAAGCTGGATTCAGAAGAGGACATGGAGAGAAGTGATGTCCTTGATGACTTCAGATGTACCTTGGCTTAACACAGGGAACATTAAAAAAATGTTGATTTGTGTTTTACTGACCATGCAAAGACATTCAACTTGATAACATTGAGAAGAATGGTAATTCTAGAACACGCCATTGTGCTCATGCTTAACCTAGCTATGGATCAAAGGCAGCATTTCACACAGAATAAAGGAATACTGCCTGGTTTAAAATTAAGAAAGGTGGGAATCAGAGTTGCGTCCTTTCACCATACTTAATCTATATGCTGAGCAAATAATCCAAGAAACTGAACTATATGAAGAAGACCTCATTATTAGGGTTGTAGATACACTATTAACAACCTCAATACACAAATGACACAACCTTGCTTGAGAAAAGTGAGGCCTTGAAGTACATGCTGATGAAGATCAATGATTGCAACCTTCAATATGGATTACACAACTCAATGCAAAGAAAACCCAAATCCTCTCAACTGGACCAATCGGTAACGTCAAGTGTGAAGTTGCCAGAAATTTCTTCTTGATCAGACCCACAATCAATGCTCATGGGCACAGGGCTAATACATTAAAAGACACAGTGCATTGAGTAAATCTGCTTTACAGTGTTGACGAGCAAAGCTGCCTCGGTGAGGATCGATGAGCACCAGTTCGAAGCCATGGTATTTCTTTTTGCTAGCGAAGTATGTGAAACTTGGATATTGAATAAGGAAGAATCAATGCACTGTACCTTACCAAAAGAACAAACATAACAGCCAGAATCCTCCTTAGGAATGAGAATATGGAGACTCTCTCACTGATTTTGCACATATGATCGGTAGAGACCATGCCTGGAAAAGGACAACACGCTTGGTCAAATAGCAAGGCGGCAGAAGAGAGGAAGACCTTTGACAAGATGGACTGGCACAGTGGTTGGAACAATGTGCTCCAACATGGCAATCACGGTGAAGCTGGCACCGGATCGGGCAGGGTTGAGTCCTGTTGTAGACAGGGCGATGATGAGTCTGAGCCAACTCCGGGGCACTGAAAAGCACCAGCAGTCACAGACACTGGTCCTTTCGGATAGTGCGTCCGAAAGCCTGAGAGGGAAGCTCAGTACCATTGAGCCATGAGAGAGGTTTCCCCCTGGATGCTGGTCTCAGCAGTGAGTCTGGAAAGAAGGTACGTCTCTCCAAGGTCCATTGTGAGTTAGACTCAGCTCATTTGGTGAAGCACCCACATCGTTTATAAATAAAAAATCATCTGTCCATCGATATTGAATATATTAACCCAAGTAACTGCAAAGAAATAGAGGCAAAATATGGGCAGATCATAGAAAAACACTCATTTGAGAGAAAAAATAGAATTTTATTTTGAGAATTGCCAAGTGGAAGAGGTCGAGAAGTTTATGTTAATGGTGGTGGAATGATTTGGAAAAGAATATTGAAGATGACTACAAGGCTTTAAAAATGTAAAAAAAAAAAATCACTGAACTTTGCATGTAGAAATGGTTGAGATAGCATACATGTGCTTGTTAAATATATTTCCACCATAATTAAAGCAAAAGCGAAACAAAAACAAGACCAACAGAGAGAAAATCTGCCAACTTCAAAAGATGATACAGATACCAGGCAAAAAGGCACGGGCCTCTTACAAAGTCGCACTTCTTAAACATACGGTTGGAATTCATGGGTAAATCATATCTTAAGCTTTCAAAGAATACATTACTTTTTAACCATTAATAACTTATGACGTGTCTAAATGAACACATTATAACTGCATATTAAAGAATTTTTAATGTAGGTACTCTATCTCAATAAGTATTTGATACTAAGCCTTTCCCCCTTTCTTTCCTATTTAAAATAAGCTTATTTTTCAAAATAGTACTATCTACAAATGAGGGTGCTTCAAAAGGTTTGTGTAAAAGATAATGGCATTTTCTGGAACATTTTGGAAACCCCCTCCTACATGACTTTACACACTGTGTTTTGGTGACTGTTCACTTCAGTGGGTCTTTAGCAGCTGTTCAACATTTGGTTAGATGTACATACCATCCCCATGCCCTGCTTGTGCAAAGCTCGAGTGAACTCAAGGATGGCTGTGTATGGAACAGGAAAAGATGCCCCCTCTGAGCAGACGTAGGAGTCCTTGAGTGGTCCAACTAGTTAAGCACTGGCTGCTCACCAAGAAGTTGGTAGTTTGAACTCACCCGGAAAAAAAGCCTGAAGATCTCTTTTGAAAGGTCATGGCCACGGAAACCCTCTGGAACTCAGTTCTCCTGACAGGCATGGGGTTGTTATTAATCATAATCAATTCAGATGAAACCGTTGGTTTGTTGCTTTTTTTTGTTTTGCTTGTTTGTGGGCAGATGCAGACCCTCCAGCTCATGTTTGTTACACAGACACCCCATGTTCATCCACGTCAAACAAATGATACATTTCAGACAAAAGCTTCTCTATTTGGCTGTATCTGTTTCTCCCCAGTTGAAAAGCAATCAGTGGTATCTCTTCCTCCAGCATCATGACCCAAGGCCAGACAAACAACTCAGGAGCCTAGTCGCAGACTGGTGTCAGCCTTACCAGCCTCAACCCAGGATCCTTTGTGCAGGACTCAGCCGTTCTGTGCCTATGTCTCCACCCAAGTCTTTTTTTTCTTCCTTCCCCAGAAATAAGTTAATTCGCCATAGTAGCATTCGCTGTTCGAAAGATGTTAAGAGTTTAGAATTTGTTTCACCAGATGTTTTGAAAAAAGATCCTGAATGATTGGAAAAATATGGACAAACTATTCTGAGAATGTCACAGGATCCAGTCTTTCAGAATGTGTAATCTAATAAGCAGATTTTGTTCTCTCCCAGAATTTATTAAATAGATTCTGTTCTTTTCCCTAAGACCCCTGACAGGGTTTTCTGTTTCCAAACAAAACAGTTCAGGGAAAACATAGTAATATTTTCATTGGTGGAGATTTATATATCTAAACCTGTAGTTAATAAAAGTTTTATTCATATTCTGTTGGGGGGATTTAAAATTAGTTAATGCTTTCCAGATAGTTTGAAAACAATAAAGAAAAGATTTTTTTCTTTTTAGGAGCCAGGAGATTGGGCAAGCGGCAAGATTAGTTTGCCATCTCCGTTAAAAGAGAGTGTTGTGTTTATGGATGCCAACCATTTAATTCTGCCTTATCTGGTTTCTGTTTACATGTTACACACCACCACGCACAAGACGGCCTTCCCCACAATAGAGAAGACATTGTCTTTTGTGTTCACGAGGCAGACGAAAACCTGAACAAAATGCTGTGCTTGTAGTCTACCAGCTTTGCCTGGGTACATATGCCAGGCAAGTTTGTTTTTTAACAAGCAATATCTTTTATTTATGTTTGGGCCTCATTCCCTGTAGACTTGAGTAAACACAAAAGCACACAGAAGAAGGATTTCATGAACACTGACTGGGGGCCCGCTGAGCGGGGACATGCCAGCTGTTTTTATGTGCCCAGAGCACAGAGGCACAGGGTTAGGGGATGGGAGGAGGATGAAGGTTCTTGAAATTCAAGGAAGATTCTTTTTTTTTTTTTGCACAGTATTGTTGTTTGTATTTTATATTCCGATCCTACTACTGCTCTCTGAACTGTATGGCAGCGTGATGGCACAGCTCGGTGGGGTAGCATTTTGCCTTTGCCACTCTGCGTCGCACGGACAGGAAGAGAAACCCAACAGAAACGCCTCTGTTAGCAAAAGGGAAACCTTCTGTGCTTTGGTGTTTGCTTCACTTTATCCACACGTCCCAGGGAGACATAGAAATATACAAGGGGCCTTCATAAATCCATAGGAAAACAGTATTATCTTTTAATTCCATCCTCACATACTTTTTGAAGCCCTCTTGGGTTCAGTTTTCGTTGCAACAACACAACAATATCAACCTACACTCTCACACATACACACCACAAGTAAGCTTGGCTATAAAATGGACCTACCTGGGATGCTATCATATCAGCTTGTTATGGATCGTCAGGACATTCCACAAATCAGTACAAGAGAGTAGCCAAAATGTGTTGCTGCTGTCACTGACTTATTTTAAGCAAAGGAACTTCTCATAAAAGGCTCTTCTTGTCCAATGCCTAAATGAAATGTGTGCACTGTTCATGTTCATCTGCTCTGCTTGTTTCCCCAAGTAAATGGAAAATGTAAAGGTATTCGTGTGCTCGACGCAGGCATGTTTCTGGCATGTTCTACAAAAAATGAGCTTAGTAAACCTAGTCAGGCAAAATGTACAATGCTGTTGTTTACTTAAGAAAAAAAGAATATGAAATCTCAAAGCATCTATAAAAGCAAAACAAACAAAACTCTTAGAAGTACTGAGTTAAGAAACATCACATGATCTCAAAATCAATGCACAAAATCAATCAAAGGCCGTTATATTAACAATAAGCATGTGGAATCTGAAACTACAATATCATCTCTACTTGCTCCCAATAAAATGAAAAATTTAGACATACACTCAAAATAGGAATATGTTGAAAAATTCAAATTGTTGATGAAGGAAATTAAAGAAACATACCATGTCAATGGACCAGAAGATTCATATATTTAAGATGTTAATTTAACCCAAAGTGATTTATAGGTATACTGCAATTCCTAATGAAATATCAACTATGCTTTATGACCATGCAGACAAGCCTATTAATTAAATCAATGTGGACAGCCAAAAGTCCTAGAATAACTTTAAAAATCTTGAAGAAAAATATAACAAGAATCATTGAACCCAATAATAATGATTGCTATATAGCTAAGTTAATCCAGATAGTATAGTACTGGTACAAGGACAGACTTGTGGGTCAGTGAAACAGATTAGAGAACCCAGAAATATATGCATACAAAAAGACCCATCTTATTTTGTTCAAAGTGCAAAAGTAATGCAATCAAGGTGCTGAAGCAATTGCGTATCTATAAGCAAATATTAATTCAAAGAAAACCAAGCTAAGTACCACACACCTTACAATAAAAGAGAACTCAAAATGGATCATGAACCTAAATGAAAAGCATAAGACTACAACATTTATGGGGGGAATGGAGAACGTTTGAAGGATCTTAGTGGACAGGAGACACCTCTGTGGCACAGAAGGTTATGAGCTTGACAAGCCACTGAAGGGTGACCGTTCAAGTCACCTTCGAGAAAGGTCAGGTGACCTTCTTCTAAAAGGTCTCAGCTTAGAAGATGAACTCAATGCCAACTTTATTTATTTTTTAAATTTAAGACTAGACAAGGATTTCTTAGATTTGACATCCCAAACTCAATCCGTACAAGCACAAAGTTGGTAATACGCAGTTTTTATTTTGCAAAAGGCCCTTTTGAGTGGGTTTTGAAACAAGCTGTCAATTCAGAAAAAAGAACTAGTTACAAACCACACATTCTACAAAAGAATGCTACCTAGACTACAGAATGGACTATCAAATTCAAGTTAAAAACAAACGCATGAGTTTTAAAAATGGGCAAAGATATGAAGAGACATTTCATCACAGAAGATCTACAGATGGCAAATAACCACATAAAAAGATGTTCGACATCCGTAGGCTTTGGGGAAATGTCAATTGAAACTATTTTGAGCTATCACTGCACACCTATCAGAATAGTTTCTAAAAATTTTTTTCATACCAGCCAACACTACCGAGGATACAGAAATGCTGGAATGTTCATGGATTGCTAGTGGGATTCAAAAAGGTACAGCCGCTCTGGAAAACAATTTGACAGTTTCTTATAAGTTTAAACATGTACATATGTACCATATGGTCAGCAACTGTGCTCCCGAGTATATACCCCATCAGCAGGAAAATGTACATTCACACAAAAAGATCTGGATGTGGATTACTGTAGCAGCTGTATCCATCATAGACCACATGGGAAACAACTTGAATCATCTTCAGGATTCTGGAAAAGTGGTACCTCCATATTGTGGAGTATTTATTTTCAGTGCAATTGATTTTATTTTAAATACATCACGCCTCCATGTGACAGAGCGAAGCTCCCTTCTAGCTTTCCCTGGGATGGAATCTTCATGAAAACGCACCACTCTCTTTCTGCTGCCACAAAGCCACTGTTGTTAGATGCCATTGAGCTAGTTTTGAAGCATAACAACCTTTTTACAACAGAATGAGGCACCATTGAGATCAACAACACTGTTACAATTGTTTTGATTGTCCCCATTGGTGCAGCCACTGTGCAATCCATTTCCAAAGGATCTTGCTGTTTTGTTTGTTTGTTTTCCTTTACTGACCCTCTTTATTAGACACAGTATCAGGAGAGACCAGTCCCTGGGACATCTGGCTTGGTAAGGTAAAGGGGCAGCAAATGAGAGAAAGAAACTGGACAAAATGGATTGCCCCCAAGGCTGCAATTATAGACGAGGCAAACAGAAGAACAATTGTGAGGCTGCTGTCAGATCAAGCAGTGTTTCATTCTGTCATATGTACAGTCACTCTTAGTCAGAACTGACTCCACTTCACGGCACCTAAACATAGCCATCGCCACCCAGCATCATGGCCCTTCACATACATTTACGGCGAAAGTCCACGGCCTGGGTCAGGTGCACCACCATCCTCCAAATGCCATTTCTGCCCTTCCACACTTTACAGACGTCTTGTGCACCAGATTTGTATAATGCAATCTCTCGTTTTATTTTCCCTAAACAACTCAGATGCATGTAAACGTTGAACAATGAATAGAGAAGACCAAGGAGGAATTGTAGCCCGTGAGCTATGATGTTGACAAAGAATATTAAAAGTACCCTGAACTGCCAGAAGACCAAATAAATCAGTCTTGGAAGAAGAACAGACATGCTTATACATGTGAATGTTGAGACTTCAATGGTTTCAGATCATTACTTTTTTTTTTTTCATTAAAAATGTCATCAAATAGGATCCCCCCCTTCATTTTATTTATTTAATTTTAATGAATCATTTTATTGTGGGATCTTATAGCTCTTATAATAATCCATATATCCATTGTATTAAGCACATTTGTACATATGTTCCCATCAACATTTCCGAAACATTCAAATAGGTTTTAACCCATAGCAACCATATGTACAAAGGAAAGAAATTGTGTTAGCCCAGGTAGAGAAACAAATTCATAGAGATTCATATGTGTATAAGAGGGAGTTTTATATAAAGGGTAATTGTACATTAAAAAAGCATGTACACTGGAAACGCAGGGAATTCAGGACAGATGATTCCTTCGGGACCAGTGGTGAGAGTGGCAATACCAGGAGGGTGGAGGGAAGGTGAAAGAGAAAGGGGAAACAGATTACAAGGATCTACATATAACCTCCTCCCTGGGGGACAGACAGCAGAGAAGTGGGTGAAGGAAGACGTCGGATGTTGTAAGATATGACAAAATAATAATAATTTATAAATTTATCAAGGGTTCATGAGGGAGGGGGAGTGGGGAGGGAGGAGAAAAAATGAGGAGCTGATACCAAGGGCTCAAGTAGAAAGCAAATGTTTAGAGAATGATGATGTTGACATATGTACAAATGTGCTTGACACAATGGGTGGATGTATGGATTGTGATAAGAGTTGATAAAATGATAAAAAGAAAGAAAAAAAGCATCCCAACCCAGACAAGTCCAAACCCACAAGTCTGATAATAGCCCACATGTCGGATACCAATCTATAAAGTCCTCTTCGGACTCACGAAACACATG
>NW_022111368.1:5786872-5809249 GCF_000313985.2 Echinops telfairi
GAGAGAGAGAGAGAGAGAGAGAGACTCCCTCCTCCAAGGAAGAAATATCAGATATCCCAGAATTCTCTGGAGAAAGGTCAAGCCCATACAGAGGCCTCATAGGCTATGATCTGATTGACAGACTAGACTCCACCCTTTCACTTTTAATCCTCAAATGGACAAACGATTATGTAACTACCACAGACCAGCCCTACACCATCTTTCACTTGTTCTTAGGGTTCAGCCCATTGTTGCAGCCACTGTGCCAATCCATCTCATCAAGGGCCTTTCTCAATTTTTGGTTGCCCCTCCACTTTAACAGGCATTGTGTCCTTCTCCAGAGTCTGGTCTATCCTGATAACATGTCCAAAGTATAGACCATGAAATTTCACCATCTTTTACTCTAAAGAGAATTCTGGCTGTACTAATTCCAAGACATTTCAGTTTGTTCTTTCGGCAGTCCAGTATTTTCAATAGTCTTTGCCAGCACCATAGTTCAAATGCATCCATGTTTCTTCAGTCTTCCTTATTCAATGTCCAATTTTCACATGCAAATGGTGCAATTGAAAATACTATGGCTTGGATCAGGCGCACACACTTTATCTTCACAGTATCATCCTTTCTTTTGAACTCGTTAAAGAGATGGTGGGCAACCGATTTACGTCTCATGTACTTTGGACATAGCATCAGGAGAGAGCAGTACCTGGTGATGGACCTCATGCCTGGTAAATGAGAAGGTCAGCAAAGCAGAGGAAGGTCATCGAGGAGGCTGAAAACAGAGGTTCAGGCCCAGCAATGCTGTTCAGGATGGTGCGGGTCTGGACAGGGTGTGATTCTGTTTGCTTTGGCTTTCTGTGGGTCAGAACCCATTCACCAGCATCTAACAGAAACAGTCATCAGGTTTACGGTATATAACCCCTCAGGAGTGGACAGCTGATTCCTCTGTAGTCTGATCTTAAACTCAAAGCTCCACTGAGGTCTAGTCACTATGGGTGACCCTTCTGGTGTTTGAAATACCAGTGACATAGCTTTTAGCATCACAGCAACATGCAAGTGACCACAGCATGGCAAACTGACTTTCAGTTAGCAAGTACGTGCTTAACCATTGTGCCAACAGGGGACTTTTGAACTAGGAAACGCTACATAGAACAAATTGTTGATACATGCAATCACTTGGATGACTTCCAAAGAATTGATGCTGTGTGAAAAAGTCAATATCAAAAGGTTATGTGTTGCGTGTTCTATGTACATATCACTTTTCAAGAGTGCACAATGACAGAAGTGGAGGACACCATAATCTTTGCTACGGCTTAGGGAAGGTGGGGAGGGGGGAAGGGGGTGGAAGGGGATGGGCTGCCTATCAAAAGGGGGCACAGGCACCTGGTGCTGATGGAAATGCTCTGTGATCCTGAGGACACAGTGCTAATAAGCAAGATATGATATTATAAGATGTTACCTGAGGGAAACTCAGTGAATCTGCACAAAATATTGCTTATGTTTTTCTTATAACTAATGGAGAGTCTGCCATGATATCAGAATCGCATTTTTGAAAAAAAAATAGATACGTCTGTTTCAGCCTGATAGACAGGTCTCAGAAGATCTTAGGTTGTGACTGAGTGGGAAGACCTCATATTTCAATTGCTTGTAAGGAGTCTCTCCAAGTATTTATAGAAGCCTGCGCATGCCAAGCATTTTCTTGTAATGACAAGCATGTGTGTGTATTCTCTTTGAGTGATTTATATTAGAATACATGCACGCTTTGGGTTTCTATGATTATCAGGTCAATCTTCTAGATATGTGACTAATCAAATTTAAATTTTAATTAAGTAAAATTAAAAATTCATTATGTAAATTGCACTAGCCATGTAAAAAGTAATCATTTACGTTTAATACCTATCACATTCACCTATCACATTGGAGCGTGTCAATATAGAACATTTTCATCATCTTAGAATATTCTCTTGGACAGTGCTGTTGGCCAAAACTAATTCTCCTGCTTTCATGGAATTTATATTTAGACACTAGGGAATTTAGGGAACAGAAGTAACGGGTAATATGAGCACATACTAAGAACACAATAAACCAGAGTGAGAAGATAATGCCCTCATAGATGAGGATAATGCCATGCTGTCCTCAGAAGAGGTTATGTTTGAGTAGAACAAAGAAACTGAGAGATATCCCTAAAGTCATATAGGGATAGAGATGACATTTCAGGCAGAGGAAGTAACACTTCCAAAGGCCCTGATTCAGAAAATATTTTCACAAGGAAAAATTAGATTTATGTTCCTGCAATGAAATACTCGTATGTTGA
Organism: Echinops telfairi; assembly: GCF_000313985.2. Lineage (NCBI taxonomy): Eukaryota > Metazoa > Chordata > Mammalia > Afrosoricida > Tenrecidae > Echinops > Echinops telfairi. The sequence goes on from NW_022111368.1 coordinate 5,789,163, forward strand.
AAAGAGAGGTATTGTTAGATGCCATCAAGTTGGTTCTGACTAAGAGCTACTCTACATAACACACGGAAACCATGCATGGTCCTGAGCCATCCTTGCAATTGTCCCATGCCTGAGTCCATTGTTGCAGCATGGTGTCAATCCAGCTTGCTGAGAGCCGCCTTCTTTTCACTGCCCCTCCAGTTTACCCAGCATGATGTCCCTCTTCAGTGACTGGTCTCGCCAAACAACATACCCAAAGGATGTAAGACTAAGTCTTGACACCCTTGCCTTTAAGGAGCACTCCGGCCCTACTGCTTCTAAGATAAATTGGTTTGTCGTTTTAGCTGTCCATGGTACTTTCACTATTCCTCTCTGGCACCACAATTCAAATTCCCCTTGGTTCTTCCCGAATCAGTGTCCAGCTTTCACATGCGCACGAGCAGATGGCTTGAGTCAGGCACACCTTAGTCTTCAAAGCAACATCCTTGCTTTTCAATACTCTAAAACGTTCTTCTACACCAGATTTATCTAATGCAACCCTTCTTTTGATCTCTTGATTATTGCTTCCATGAGCATTGATCGTGGAATTCTTGACAACTTAGACCTTTCTTCTATTTACTATGATGTTACCTTTTGGTCCCATTGTGAGGATTTTGGTCTTCTTAACATTGAGTTTTAATCCATGCTGAAGGCTGAAATCCTTATTCTTCATCAGCAAGTGCTTCTTGTCCGCCTCACTTTGCTAATAAGTCTTCCTCTAATCCCGATGCCATATTTTTCATCAGATAAGTCAGGTTCTCTGATAATTTGCTCAGCATACAGATTGAACAGGTCCAGTGAGAGGATACCACCCTGATGCACAGTTTTCTGATTTTTAAGCCAGGCAGTATTTCTTTGTTCTGTGCACAGAACTACCTCTTGATACATATACAAGTTCACCAAGAACACAATGAAGTGTTCTTGAATTCCCATTCTTCTCAAAGTTATCCATAGTTTATTATGGTCCACACGGTCAAATGCCTTTACACAGTCAATAAAATACAAGTATATATTTTTCTGGTATTCTTTGTTCTCGCAGGATACATCTGGCATCAGCAATGATAGCCCTTGTGCTGTGTCCTTTACCGAGTCCATCCTGCACTTCTGGAAGTTCCATGTCGATGTACTGCTCCATCTGCTATTGGATGGTTTTGCTTGTGTTCAAAATCAATGATATTATTCTCTAATTTGAGTATTCTGTTGGGTCACCTTTCTTTGAAATGGTTACAAATTTCTTCCATATTTGGCCAAGTAGCTCTTTTCCAATTTGCTGGCGTAGATGAGTGATTGCTTCTAGTGCTTCTTGAACTTTCTGAAACATAACAATTGGTATTCAACCAATGTTGGGACCCTTGCTTTTAGCTAATGTATTCAGAGCTGCTTGAACTTTTCTTTCAGCACCATTGGTCCTTAGTCATATGCTACCTCATGAAATAGTGGGAGTGTCAACTCATTCTTTTTTGTGCATTCTCTCCATCTTCTCTTGAGACTTCCTGCATCATTCAGCATTTTACTCATAGAATTTTTCAAGATTGCAACTCAAGGCTTGGCTTTTTCTGGCGGTCTTTCAGTTTAAGATATGCTGAATGTGTTTTCACTTTTGGTTTTCTAATATACACATTTCATTATAATATTTGGCTTTATCTTCTCAAGCTGCCCTTTGAATTTTCTCTTTCGTTTTTCTATTTCATCATTCTTCCATTTGCTTTAGCTACTCTATGATAAAGAGCAAGTTTCAGAGTCTCTTCTGGCAACTACTTGCATCCTTTTTTGCTTTCCTGTATTTTAATGACCTTTTGCATTATTCATGAAGGTTGGTCTTAGTGTGCTCCCACAGCTCATCGGGTCTTCTGTAGCCGTAAGGTCCTATTTTGCATCACATGAGTTTGTTTCCATTTTATTCTGCTATAACCTGATCTGACATATGAGCAGTTGATGCTTTGTTACACAGTCAGCTCCTTGTCTGGCATTCACTGCTGAGATTGAGCGTCTCCATCTTTTCCTCCTACCGACGGATTCAGTTGCTTTTCCGTGCATTCCAACTGGTGACATCTGTGTGTATTTCTATCACCTAGACCATATTTTTCAACTATTGTTGCTTCCACTTGATTTCAACTTTTGCACTCCAATAGGCCAGTGGTTCTCAACCCATGGGTTGTGACCCCTTTGGGGGTCGAATGACCCTTTCACAGGGGTCACCTAAGACCATCGGAAAACACATATTTCTGATGGTCTGAGGAACCGAGACATCGCTCCTCTATCGTCTCCAGGTGGATCTACCCTCATGCAGATACACCCACATACGAGTACCCGGCATGAAGACCCATGCTTCAAGACAAAATTGCATTGACTTTTAATTAGAAATAAATATTTCACAATATTTAATCACAGATTGTTTTGTGATTAATCACAATGCTTTAATTATGTTCAATCTGTAACAATGCAAATACATCCTGCATATCAGATATTTACATTACGATTCATAACAGTAGCAAAATTACGGTTATGAAGTAGCAACGAAAATACTTTTATGGTTGGGGGTCACCACAACATGAGGAACTGTTTTACAGGGTCACAGCATTAGGAAGGTTGAGAACCACTGCAATAGACAATAATTATCAATGCATCTTGATTGCTCATGATCAATTCCCTACTGAAGTTGTTGGTAGAATTCTTCAATTTCTTTATAACTATCTTTTGTGATTGGTGCATAAAATTGAATAATAGTTGTATTGATTGGATTTCCTTGGCAGGTAGCTATAATCCTCTCCTAGACAGTATTGTACTTTATGATGGATTTTGCAGTGTCCTTTTTGACAATTGTCTTTCCTCTTGATTGTGTGATTGTCTGGTTAATAATGGCCAATATCAGTCCAAGTCTGCTCACGAATGCCGGGGAAATCAATCTTTATGCATTGCATTTCATTTTTAGTGACTTCCAATTTCCCTAGCTCCATACTTAACATGTTCCAAGTTCTGATTACTAGTGGATTTTTGCAGCTCTTTTTCTTTATCTTGTGTCATGCCACATCAACAAATGAAGCTCCGAAAGGCTCCACTCCCACCGGCTTTAGGAGATTTAGGACCCCATCACTGGGGTCGACTCCACGCCGACAGTGTTTGGAAGCTACACGTAAGGTGTTCAGCAGCCCTTTCTTTTGAAGTGGGGAGCTGAGTCCTGATTTGTTGTCTCTTCTTAGTCTGCAAGCAAGCCCCGTGGAAACCAGTCTGGGTGACCCTCCCGGCATTTGAAATACCAGTGACATAGCGTCCAGCTTGACAGCAACACACAAGCCACCACAGTATGACAAATGGACTGACAGACAAGTGGTGGGCCATAGATAGAAGTTCAATTGGGATGAAGAAGCTGGTTCCATAGGATCTGGAGGCTAGTGGCATATGAAAAGGATGATCCACATGACATTGCGATTAAGTCATGTCAGTGATGAAGTACTCTGAGGGAAAAGAATCTGGTGACTGTGAGTTTCCCTAGTTGCTGTTCAGATTAATAATATTCAGGCAAACTTCAATTAAAATTGTATTTATTCATTCCGTAATAATCATTGCGTATTATGTGGAGGTTAATTTGAAGAGCGCCCAGTTATCTCATAGGCTGCCAAATTCACTGTGGATTCAATTTCCACCACTTGTTTCCAGACGAAGTTGTTGACGGTGGTCTGCAATTGTCCCAGTTCACTCCTGGCACAGCGGATCTTTCTAACTCCTGCGGTACAACACTAACTTTTGTTTCAAAGTGAAATGATCAACCATCACCCACGCGATTGGCCCCCTCAAATGTGTGAAGTTTTCGATAAGGCTAAGGAAGCAAAGATATTTTAAAAGAAGTAGAATTTTTTAAATATAGACCAGAAATACAATATTTAAAATATTTCTTGAAAGACTGGTGGAACACCTGAGACTGTGTGGCCATTAGACAATCCTTCTAACTTGGGGCTGAATCACCCTGTGATCTAACTTTCAACCAATTGACAAACAGGGTTGTGAGGTGAATGATAACACCACCAGGGGGTATGACCCCTTGGAAACATCAACCCTGTGTTATCCAAAGGGCCAAAAGGCAACATTTGCCAAGAAAGAAAGCTTTGACTGCAAGAAGGGATAGGAAAGAAAGATGAAGGGAAATGACAGACACCGGGAGGAAGTAGCAAGAGGGCTGTTAAGTTGTGGAGATCGCAAGCAATGTCTTCAGTCAAACGAGAATGAATTGTTGACTAGAAAACCAATTTGCTCCATAAACTATCATCAAAATCACAATGGAAGCTTTTGAAAAAAAATAAAAAAATAACAATACATTGTTTCCTTGAAGATGGTACACAGATAGTATGGAGAAGTCTACGAACTCTGTGATAGCAAGTACTTGAAATGGTCATTTCCATAGAAAAATATTAAGTTTTGGAGAAGCATGCCAAGAAATATGACAAAATAGAATACATTTACATTTCAGAATAGACATATGAATGTCTTTTTAACAAGAGCTAGAAAATCTTCTAAGTGTACTGGGCAAAAAAACTTCAAAGTTTGATATTGTTCAGCTGTTTTTCTCTACTTTTTGCAGAAGAAAAAACCATTGGAAGTTAAAGCAAATAAAATATCAATCTATAATGAGTTAAATAATGAGAATTTTATTTTGTTTTGGTGAAAATTTACACAGCAAGTTAGTTACCATTTTGACCATTTCAGCATAAATTGTTTCAATGGCATTAGTTGATTTATCATAATGCACCAATATTCCCTTTAATTGTGTTGTTTCTTCCTTTTTCATTAACTTGGATTCCCTTCTCTAGTTCTTTGTCCTTTCTTTGGAGGGAGGGGGGTGGTAATTGTTGATTTTATAGTTCCATCAGTATGGGACCGTCTTAAAAATAATACTCTTCACTTTTATGTCACTTGTTAATTTTGCTAAAAGGTGATTTTAGGAAAGGCTTGATTCTCAGGGAAATCGTCCCAGGAGCCCTTTGATCTGTATAGTTACACTTTGTCTGGCTTAGTGTTATTATTTTATATTCGAATTTGAATTCATATTTTTTCACCTTTTATGGGGCCAGCTCTTGTGATCCCGGTCAGGAAAGCCAGTGGTGTGAGTTGAATACCGTCTGATCTTCCTGGTCTGAGGGCAGATGAGATTGTTGCTCGGTTAGACATCCTTCATCTCTATGATTTTGGTTACCTTCTCACTGCTTTGTTCCTGGTAAATAAAATGATGTGTAGTTGGGTCTAAGATAATTGCTTGCTGCCTTTTAAGACCTCAGCTGGTACTCATGTCAGTCGGAGACAGACCATTTCTGTTGTGAATTATACTAGTTAACTGAGTTGTTCCATTACACTGATCCTGAAGACTGTCTGTCTTTGTGGGGGTGGTCCAACGAATTACTTAATATGACCTTGGTGGTGTAGTGGGTAACCTGTTGGTTTGCTTACCTCAAGGTCAGCAGTTTGAAACTGCCAGCCAGATTTAGTTACTGGGATACCCACAGGGCAGTTCTACTCAGTCCTATAGAATCTAGAGACTGTGACTTGATGGCAGTGACGGCTGTTTTTCTTTTCAATTATGTTAATGAGGTAGGATTAGAGTTTATTATTAAGGACTAGGTTATGCTCACTGTTATTGAGACAGGATAAGAGTGGCATACAGTCAAATTACCATCCTTATTCAGTTCGTTACCCTTACTTGAGACATCTTTTATTTTACAAAAGTTAGAGAAAGAAGCAAGCTGAAAGAAGAGAAAGGACTACTGCCAAAAGAGAGGAGTGGACCTTTGGGTAAGCACGGGACAGGCAGCACACGGAATGAGAGAATTATGTGCCTTTGGGCAGGTGCTTTACTTATGGAATAGGTAACTGGACCCCTTGCAACTTGTCAGGACTAGACTTGCCAACCTAGGGAGAGAAGAGAACTGATCCACTGTGGGCCGAAGCCCCTGCTTACATGTTAACGAAGTTAAAGATCTCTGCCCAGCGGGGTCGTGGCCTGGCTGACCCACAAGGCCCAAGCACCATAGGTGTAAAGGGGCTGAGGGCCAGAGAGAGCAGTACGCAAAGGTGGCTGTCTTAATCTAAGCGCTGTCTTCAGTCATTTATGGTCCCACCTTGCATCCTGTTACAGATTGTATTGCATAGTAGGAGCATTGTCTGTGAGCTGAGGGACCACAGCTGTTTGAGGAGGAAAGTGTGCCTAGCCTAGTCCAGGGCACATCCGCTCACCTCGGATGAAGGCAAACACTGATCAATGAATAAGGAAGACCAAAGGAGAATGAATGCCTTTGAATGATGATGTTGGCACAGAAGATATGGACTACCAGAACAACAAATAAATCGACCTGGAAAGACGTACAGCCAGAGCATATAGGGACGTGAGAATGGCAAAACTTCATTTCTTACACGTTGGATATGCTCTCAGGAGGGCCCAGGATATCATTTTTGGTGAAGTGGAGGGTCAGTGGAAAAGTATATGTTGCATAGCAAAATGGACAGGGTGGCTGCAGTGGTGGGCTGAAACAATTGTGAGCATCGTGGGCGAACAGACACGGTTTCACTCTGTTGAACCTAGGGGTTGCTATGAGGCAGGAGCAACTCGAGAGCTCTTAGCAACAGATCACATGCCGAGGAAGGGGATCGATGGAGCAAAGGGGAGTTTCACTTCTCGGGTTCAGAAGAAGTGCCTTACCATTTTCCAAAGCATGCCCCTGAGACGATAGACTGATTTGCAATCAGTGTAATTGCAAGTTCCCCACATAATCACCAACATTTGTTAATATCTGGTTTTGTTATTGGTCATCTGTAGCATTTTAGTTAGGATGAGATTATAGCTCATAGTGTTTTTAGATTTGCATCTTTCTAATGACTAGAATCCTGAACATATATTTAGATATTCTTAGCTGTTCAGATAACCTCTTTGGTGACGGTTCAATCCCTGGCCTTTTTTCTATTTTAGGAGTGAGCTGCTTGTTTCTCTGTTATTGAGTTATTGCCACTTTCTATAGATTTTAGAAATTAGACTCTTTTCAGATAAATTGTTTCCCAAGTGTTTTCCGAGTCTATGGACAGCCTATTTATTCCTTTAATAAATTCTTTTCATAAGCATATTTACTGTTTTCAGGAGGTGCTTTTTATGCTTTGTCACAACTTTATTATTTTCCTTCAATATTGCTTTCATTATTAGGAATTTAGTTTCCTTATCAGTCATTCGTTTTTCCATTTCAACAACTAATGTTTTCAGGATTTGTGTGGTGATTGCATTTAGTTTACCGCAGCTTTCGGTGGAATGGATACTTGTGAGGTACTCTCAGGGACTTTTCCCACCCACGGGGACCCTGGGAACCACAGAACTCCACGGCACGTGGTCCTGCGCCAGCCTCCGAATCCCTCCCACGTGCAAACTCCCTGTTGCAGCCATGATGTCCATCCCTCTCTTTGAGGACAGTTTTCTTGTATGCTGCCCCTCCAATCTACCAAGTACGATATCCTTCTCAAGGGACTGGTCTCTTCTGACAATGTGTCCAACGCCTTTTGATCGCTTGACTGTTGATCTCTTTTGACTTTGATCTCTTGACTTCCGCTTCCATGAGCATTGATTAGGGAACCAAGCGAGAAAGAATCCTGGACAGCTTCAACTTTTCCTCAGTTTACCATGATGCTAGGTATTGGTCTAGTTGTGAGAATTTTGGTTGCCTTTATATTGAGTCTGAATCCATACTGAACACTGCAATCCTTGATATTCACCAGCAAGTTCTTTGAGTCCTCCTCGCTTTCAGCAAGCAAGGTTGTGGCATCTATAGATGGTAGGTTGTTAATAAGCCTTCCTCCAACCCCGATGCCACATTCTTCTTCAAACAAGCTGGCTTTTCTTATCACTTGCTCAGCATACAGAGTGAATAAATATGGCAAGAGAATAGAACCCTGACTGACGCCCACCTTTCCTGATTTCAAATCAGACACTAATCTCTTGTTCTGTTCAGACAACTGCCTCTTGATCCATGTCAAAATTTTTCATGAGCACAATGCAGTGTTCTTGAATTCTCAATCTTCTCAAGGTTATCCATAGTTTAATATGGTCAACTCAGTTCAATGTCTTTGCATAATCAATAAATCACAAGTAAACAGCTTTCTGGTATACTCTGTTTGCAGCTAAGATCCATCTAGCATCAGTAATGAGATCTGTTATTCCATGTCCTCTTCTGAATCCCGCCTGGGCTTCTGGCAGTTCCCTATCAATGTGCTGCTGCAAAAGCTGTCGGATGAGCGTCAATGGAAAATTGTTTGTCTGCAATATCAATGATATTGTTCTATCATTGGAGCATCTGTTGGGGGGTCACCTTTCTTTGGAATGCACACATAGATGGATCTCTTCCAGTCAGTTGACCAAGTAGCTGTCTTCCAAATTTGCTGGCATGGACGAGTGCGTGCTTCCAGGGCTTTATCAGCTAGTTTATACACAATTAATATTTACACTCTATTAAGTCTTCTAATACATGGGATATTTGTCCCCTTTTGTTGGTCTCTTTTAGTGTATTGCAGTAAAGATTACTGCCAGCTTTGAATGGCCGCTTTGCTAGGTAAAGAATTATTGGTTGACAACTGTTTTCTTTTAGTATTATACAAAATGTTGCTCAGTGTCTTCTGATTTCTTGAGTTTTGGGGAGAAAACCTAATTTTTCTGAAAGCCTCTTGATATTCATATTGCATTATGAATTTCATAATTCTCTCCTTGCCTTGTTTACAAGAAATTTATAAAGATGTGCTCTGGAGATGATTTTTATGTGTCGCTTTCATTGGGTTAAGGTAACTTCTTGAATTTCCAGACTTGGTTCTATGTTCAGATATGGGAAAGTCTCTGATTATGTCTTCAAAAAGCATTTCTTCGCCTTTAGTTACGTCATGTTGCTTTGGAGTTTCAGTGTTAGACTTCTTAATTGCATGCTATATTTTCTTTTGGCTTGATCAATTTTATTTGTTCTTTTCTCTTGAGATTTTAGAAGTTCAGTTATTTTGTCTTTTTATTATTTGTTGTCTATCTGTTTGATCTCAATTTTGAATGGTCCTCTTTTCTTCTCATAATTCACATAGTTCTCTCTCCTTGTCTATGCTTTATGTTTTTAATCTCAATGTTGAAATGTTGACTCTAACACTTTGTTTCTCGATTTAGGTCCTGGTTGCTGCTCGCTGCTTTTCTGTGTGCTTCTTATTTCTTTAAACATATTTAGCACCATAGTCTGAATTTTGTTAATTTTTGGCTTACTAGGACTCCATGAGAGAGACATTTTTCTTCTTGATGTTTGGTTTTTTAACTTACCCTTCTTCTCTTGTAATTTTTTTGTGGATTCCTGTTTTGTTAAATTGAAACCATTTTCTAATACCTTTTCCCTTTATTTTAAATTTTGTATTCTTGTTCTACATGGGATTTTTTTTTGCTAATTAAATGTGCTGTATATATAGGGGCCAAGCAACCAGTTACCAACCAGAAGGTAGAGTCCTGTACCCATAAATTGCTCTCTGTCACAAACATGACCCTACGCAGTGGCCCTGCTTGCTAGTCTCACTGAGATAGCAGTGGCTGTCCTCAACTAGGGTGGCAGCTATTGGCTAAGTGCCACTCCTGGACCTAGTGCCCCTGTCAACAGATCTGGCAGTCACTGACCTTCTTCTTGGCTCATCTTTTACTTTTCTTTAAGCATGAAAGAAGTTTGCAACTAACGGCTGCACTGGCTCCTTTCCTGCCTGGACAAACCATGTGACAGACACCGTTCCTTCTCTTTACCTGTCCCCATTTCTTGCAGTATAAGATGCCAGTTATCTGCCAACATGGTTGACAAGATCTACCAGTCACAGTCAAAAGACTGTGTAGCCACATCCTTATTGGATGTATTCATACTTTTAAAATAGAAGTTTTCTGCAGTGTCGATTTCTTGGTAAACAGTTTATTTCACAATTCATTTTTTTTCTTCTTGCATTTTAATATAAACATTATGGGAAAACTATAATGCTTCTTCAAGATTTTGCTTACACATTTCCTGAGCTAAATATTCAAGTTCATAACTTAGAAGCTGTACTTTTAACATTTAAATATAATTCATCCAAGTTCTTCATCACCTTATCACAAGAATTACCTTTCCTATAGTGCATAATAAGTAACATGTTAACCCTTTCCTTTTAAAGTCTCATAACAAACATATTGTATTTCTAGCAATATTCAATCCTTGATGATGGAAGCATTCCTCACAGATCCTCAGTTCTTTTGAACCATCCCTTGAATGATGCCTAATTCTCATAAATAAAAATATATATTGTTCCATAATGACTATATAGGCTTCACTAACAAGCACCAAGAGAACCAGCCCTGCCATTTCTCCATGACAAAGCTCCTTCCAGTGCAAAACTATTTATCAGTTTATGAATTTCAGTGACTAAAGCAATATTTAACCAGAATCTTGGACAGAGTTTCGTACTTCTTGTACTCACAAATTTTCCTATGTGTCTTCCTACTTTTTTTTTCTTTTCTTCCTACTTATTTTTATATTATATTTTAGGTTCGTAATCTACTAATTGTGACCTTTTCTCTTCTTGAAAATATAAATTATCCCATATAATCATAGCCAAATGTGCAAAGCTACTGTTTGTTTTAGCATCCTTAAAAGCAATAAATAGGTACTTTTCTCCTTTTACAAGTGCACTTTGCTTCTGTACTTGCAACTCTACATCATCCCCAGTCTTCATTGCCAAAGCCACTCAATCTTTCCCTGTTTCTCTGTGGGTGTCATCTTATCTGCCCCTGCCAATCAGTATTGGTTGATTAATGAAACCATTTTGGAAGGCAGTAGATGCTCAAGAACTGATGATTTCAAAGGAAGAAGGCCAAAGCACACCGAGGACATTAAAGGGGGAGAAGGGTGGGGGGGAATTCCAGGAATCCACAATACAAAATGAGATTTTTCAACAAACAGTGTTGGCGGTGGTCATTCATCTACTTCAATGCATTTCGAAAACAACAACCTGGACAATCTGCTGAAGAGGGAGTGCCCATGCCAAAGGATGGTGATTCAACAGAATGCGAAGAGCATCAACCAATCGCTTTAATATAATGCAGAAGTAGAATTTTGCTGAAGGTAATTCAAAAGCTGTTGCATCAATAGGAAGCTGCCAGGAATCTAAGCCAGATTCAGTGGAGGATCTGCAAGGAGGGACATCATTGCTGATCTCAGATGAACCTTGGCTGGAAACAGAGAATACCAGAAAGGTGTTTAACTTAGTGGGGTTTCCTTGACTATGCAAATGCATGGGCCTGTGGAAACCATAACGGAACACACTCATAATATTCTGAAAAATAGAAATTCCAGTACCCTTACTTGTACACATGAGGACCTTGTACATATAAAAGAAGTGGCTGTCCAAACAAGGAAAGAGGATCTTGCATGGTTTTAAAGCAGGGAAGTTGTGCATCTGGGCGTTTCCTTTCACTATAGCACATTATTCAATCTGCATGCTGAGATAATAAGTCCAGGAAGCTGAAATATATGAAGTAGAATGTGACTTCAAGATTGGAGGGAGATTCATGACAATTGTGCTTTACAGATGGTACCAACTTACTTGCTGAAATTAAAAAGGGCTGAACATACTTACCCTTTAAAGGGACTCTACCCTTTAAAGTGGATTACACTTTAACAGCAAGGGAATGCCAATTCTCATGACTGTACCAATAAGCAACATCATGGTATGGTTCAAATTTCAAGAATTTAATTATTCTTGAATCCATAATCAACATCTACAGATGCCACAGTCAGGAAATTTAACAACACGGTACATTGTGCTGCTAAGCACTAGCTTAGCAGTGTGAAATCTTTAGGCCCTCCTTAGCAAGAAAGCTGGGGCTTCCCCCACCCACACCCCCCAATGTGTTGGTCTCAGAAAGCCACAGGGGTCCTTTACTCTGTCTTGTCAGGTCACTGTGAGCTGTACCCCTGTGGATAGCAGTGAAGTGGGGTTTGGGGTCTTGTTTTGTTTTTAAAGTATGCCCGATCCAAATAATGATATATTTCTATCAGTTAATATGAACATGAAAGCGGAACAATAAATAAGGAACACAGAAGAATGTATGCCTTTGAATTATGGAGTTGGTGAAGAATATTGTATATACTATGGACTACCAGTAAAACGAACACATCTGTGTGGGAAGAAGTACAACCAGAATACTTCCAAGGAGCCAGGAAAGCTCGACTCCATTTGATGTACTTTGCATATATCATCAGGATGGACCAGTACCTCTACTTGAACTTCAACGAGTAATTCAATCTCAACATATCTCAAATATTTTGGTGGGGGGAAATGTCTGCCCTTATTAAAACCTCTTTCTCATTTTAATAGGCTTAATATTCCCCAAAGTGAGTAATTCAATCGCAACATATCTCAAATATTTTGGGTGGGGGGTTCCTCCCCTTATTAAAACCTCTTTCTAGTTTTAATAGGCTTACTATTCCCCCAAGTTACCCAGGCAGAAACTTAGGAACCACAGTTAAGTCCTGTGTTTCCTGTTCTGTTTTTAAGCTAACCTCTTGTCCTGCCAACTTCTATTCTTCTCAGTATCCTTTATTCTTTACCACCTAATTTGGTAGAGGATCTGTGACGCAAAAAAGAAAAAGACACCCTAATGAGAGAGATTGACGCAGTGGCTGCCACAATGGGCTCAAATGTAAAAATGATTCTGCGGACAGCCACAGGGCAGGTCGTGCTTCACTCTTTTGTTGATGCAGTCCCTATGGATCAGAACCAACCCAGGGTCCCCAACAATGATAACAGAAACAACAACCAATCTAAAAAGAAAACACAGAGTATATTTTTGTTTTAATAACTTTGATATCATTTAATGTCCTACTTCCTTGTAAGCTGATTTGTTCCGCGTGCATAACATTTTAAAGTTTGCTGTTCCGTGAATTCATCTAGTCACGTGGTTTTATTTATCTGCGTGTCTTAAATTCCAAATCTTTATATTCAATTATCACTTAGAACTTTAATTGAACGCCAACAAGTAATTCAAACTCATCTAAACATACCTAAATAATTTAACATATCTAAAGTAATTTTGGAAAAAAATCACATCTTGAAAAAATCTTTATTGTTTAATGGGTTTAATATTCTTCCAAGTTCCCCAGACAGGAAAAGAAAAACTATTATTAAGTCATGCCTTATCTTTTCCTGATTCCAAAACTATCCCCTCGTCCTGCAACTCAGCCTTTTGTCTGGCTCCTTAATTCCCACCCACTGCTTTGCTATTGCATCAGCGGCCGCATCTCTTTGGAGATGTAGCATCTTTCCCGGAGCCCTCAAGGGATACTTTCCGCAACACTTTAGGGCTGGGCCACTGGTTGGTTTCCAAATCTCCCGGTTTTCCAATATTTACAAGAATCGTTAGGAATGCTTTAACAAGACTTACAATGCAATAGTATGTATCCTACCTCGTCAAGCTTTACTTCCTCTGACTCCAATTTTGCTGACAAAAATGCGCAAGTTTTCCACACGCATCATGTTTTCTCAGTTCTTTGTGTTTTCTAAACTGCTGTTAAGTATTGTAGATTGCAGGGATACCCGTATGTCCTGGCATTTACTTGGCTTATTCTTCCTCAGGTCTGAAATACTTGGAAGAGCTAATGTTTTCTCATTCGCATAACCTTTCTTCATGGTCTGCTTTTGGGTCCGATGTCCTGGGTCTTAGATTGCATGAGTACTTCTGGAGAAAATATGCCTATATGTACATATCATTGAAGGAGCTTCGAAAAGTTTATGGGGAAATTTCATTGTCTTTCAATAAGATATTTTGGTGAAGTGTTTAAAGCCTTGCAAAGGCTTACTTAGTTCACAAAATGGTGAAGTTGTAGGGTTTGGTAATTTTGAAATCTGTAGGCCAGTCATCTGGCTTGGTATTTCTCCAGGCTTGTGTCCCAAGATTTGTACCTCACAGAACTGGAAGAATGCAGATTCTAATGGAGAGACAGAATGTTGCCAATATATCTACTTTAGAGAGACTACCCCTTAAGGAAATTCCCTCTCCAATGATTAATGAGGTTACATTAGCGTGTACGATGACAGTCACTGACATTGTACTGCATTGTATTGTATTACAGAACGGCAACTAGTCTAGACTTCCTGGAGCTGGAAGGCAAGGGGGCGATGCTTTTTTCTGGTCTCACAAGAGTTTTGCCTTTAGCATGTTTCTGTTGCTCTTTGTTAGTGGAAAATATTTGAGTTTTCTTTCTGTGACACATTTCCGGCTCCACAGGTCCCAGCTTCTACCATTGTACTGTATTTGATCAAGCCTCTAGGAAGCAAATTTATGCAGAAACTGTACATGCCTGCACACCTGCATTCCATTGCCATCAAATTGCGTCTGACTTGTAGAGATGCTGCAGGACAGAAACCTCGTGGTTTCTGAGGATGTACATTGTTCTGCAAGCAGACGGCCTCATCTTTCTCACTCAGAGAAGTGGGTGGGTTTGAGCTACCGACCTTACAGTAAGCAGTCCAGTGCATCCTCTCCTGGGCCAGCTGTCTCCTTCATCCTAACCCCAAACCCAACTGCACTGCTGTCAGGTCACTTCTGACTCATGGAAATCCCCTTCACTAGAGAGCAGACATCCTCTATGAGGGGCTTTGCAGGTTTCTTTCTAATATTTGTGAGAAGGAGTAATGCTTATGTATCTGGTTAAGTGTTCAGCGGAGAACTCAAAGGTTGATGGTTCAAACCCACCCTGTGTCTCTGTGGGAAAAAGACCCGATCCTCTGCTTCTGTCCAGATGATAGGCAAAAAGCAAAAACACAACCCAAAATTGTCTGGGCAGTTCTACTCTGTCACATGGGGTCATGCTAAGTTGGACTGGACTCAAGAGCACCTCAGTGTGATGTTTCTGGGAGCCGTTCGTCCGGCCTTTCCTGTGTCACACTTCTGAGTGCGATCAAGTTAGCACTTGAGCACAAGCCATTTGTAGTACCCAATGCCCTCTACACCTCTAAGTAACCTTGCAAGATACCAGGCATTTATGTTTAATTCTGTTTCCATATCATATTGGAGTTGTTTCATCTCCATGTCTCTCTCTAGATCCAATTTTTGGATCTTATGTTGTTGTTTAGGTCCCGGGAACATAGACCCTTTATCTTTATATAATTGGCTCCCTACATTGTCTGTATTTGGTAAGCGATTAGTATGTGCTTGCTGAAATAAGTGAAGAAATGAAGGAAGAAAGGAGCCATCCCACACTTAAAGATATTGACTGGATGGAATAATTAATGTATCTAAATAAGAATCCTTAATGAAAATATCAAAGGCAAAAGCACACCATAGGACCTGCTAACTTTTTGAATAAAATACATCATCCACTTGTTAACTTGTCCTTTCACAAGGAAGGGTGCAGCTAAGGTAAGACCCAAGTTAAACAGTGTAAATATATTCTGGTACAGCCAGAACATTTTTATGTTTGTTTGTTTCCTGAGCCATCATGTGCTCTGAGGTACCAGAAACCTTGTCACAGCAAGGGTACACAATGTTCCGTTGATTTTCTCTATTCTGGAGACTAAACATGATAGAGGTGACTTGTACCCACTCAAGTTTGACTATCAGCCAAGTCATCATACTATGTGGCTTTTCATCCTGAACAGGTATTTGGACCAAACGATCCAGGAAGATGTATCAACAACGGAGCATTCTCTGAACCGAGAGAAACTGACTGTTTTGAAACAAGCCCTGGCTGGAGTTGGTTTCAGTAATTTGGTAAGTCATATCATACATATTTCACTGAAAAAGGCCAGCACCTTCCAATGTATAAGTTATTTATTCAAAGACATTTATATTTCAGGCATTGTTATAAACATTGGTGGTGATTCAGTGGTGACAAAGACACTGTCCCTGGCCTTACAGATCCTATAGCATGCATCATAATGGGAGAGAGAGAGAAGCAGCAAGGCAATGTGTTACAGATGATAGGAAAAGCAAATAGGTAGTGACCAGCGGAAATGGTGTTATTTTCAAGAAAACCATTTCTTAAAAGGGCCCCCTGAGGAAAACAGATCAAAAGACCTTTACATTGATGTCCCAAAGAGAGACTGGTAGCTTTGAAGTAACTGAAGAGGAATGGATAGATAAAATCATATTCAGAATCCCCTAGAAAAGTGTTATTACTTTATCGAAATACTCTCTCAAACACTGTAACAATTCTTTTTATTCTTAAATAGTTACCACATCTAGAAACATCCAAGTAAAAATGAAAATTAAAAACCTTCAGTGTCAGTGCTGTGAACTAGGAATTTCTAGGAGAAGGGAAATGGTTTATATCTGTGCGGAACAGTCTGGCAGCCACGAGCCATGCTGAGAGGAGCCTTGGTGGCACAGGGATCCCCTAGTTGGGTTGCTAATCTCAAGGTCATCCATTGAAAACAACTAGCTACTCCCTAGGGAAAATGAAGCTTTCTGTTCCGGTCAAGACGCACAGTCTGAGAAACCCAGAGAGGCAGCTCCACACTGTCCTCCAGCGTCACGATCAGTGGGCGTCAGGGCCAAGGCAGTGAACTTGGATCCATGGATAATGTTAGATACTTGCAATGTGGCTAATGTGACTGAGGAAATAAATGGGATTTTAGTTAAGTTTAATTAATTTAAATAATCACATATGGTGAATGGCTACCATGTCATGCAACTCAGGGCTAAGACACAACGTAAACTTGAGAGGCATCATTCAAAGTTCCCTTATGGGTGATCTCTGTGTTTTCCCCTCATTCAGTATGGAAGGGTTGTGAAGTAGTGGATTCTTGATCAAAAATTAACATAAAGTTAACCCAAGATTTAAATATGTTACTGTATGTTAATATTTCTTCAATAAATGAGTTGATGACTTGGTTCTTTGTTGGTTCCCTGTCCATATAGATATATAATGAGACAGCGAGTGGACGGGAGCAACAGAGTGATGGGAAAGGGCAGGGTGAGGAGATGGGGAACCTGTGGTTATTGAGTTGATTCTGAGTCACAGCCACCCTGAAGGGCAGAGCAGAGCTACTCCCGAAGGCTGTCTCTCTTCAAGGAATCAGAGGGCCACAGCTTTGTCCCAGGGAGTAGCTGGTGGGTTTGAAAGGTCAATCGCTAGAGTACAAATGGAGCCCGTAAACACTGTGCTACTAGCACGTCTTTTGAGTAGACGAGGAAATCATCGCTGGAGAAGTTTGCTTTGTGTCAGAGAATAAATCTAGTGACTTGAAATCACATGGTGGCTTGCTTCCTTTTGCTCTCATTATCCATTCTCGGTCTCGTGTTTGCAACTCTCCCTCTACCATTTCATGTACTGCTATTTCTTTAAAGGGCCATAAGAGAAAAACCAATTAAAAAAATCCTTTGTTTTTTTCCCACCCTCCCAATATGATGAACTTCAATGCTTTTAAAAAACTGGGAAATTAGTATATAGATTTTAGTAAGAAACAACTCTTCCAGAAAGAGCTAGGAGGCAAGGACATCTATAGAAGTTTAAATACAGGCATGTGCACATGTATAAGACAATAGGGACATAGATATATGTACATATGTTATATGCTAAATAGTAAGATAGCAGATGGACATTGGGCCCCTACTCAAGTACTCCCTCAATGCAAGAGCACTTTGTTCTATTAACCTGGCATTCTTTGATGCTAACCTTCTCAACATGATCGTCGAAGACAAAATGGGTACATCAGCAAATGTAGTGAGGAAAGCTGATGGTGCCCAACTATCAAAAGATACAGCGTCTGTGGTCTTAAATGTTTGAAGATAAACAAGCATCCATCTAGCGGAGAAGCAACAAAGCCCACATGGATGAAGCACACCAGTCTGTGTGATCATAAGGTATCAATAGAATCAATAGAATCAGAAGAAACAGTCATATCAATTTGAAG
Source organism: Echinops telfairi (assembly GCF_000313985.2). Lineage (NCBI taxonomy): Eukaryota > Metazoa > Chordata > Mammalia > Afrosoricida > Tenrecidae > Echinops > Echinops telfairi. The sequence goes on from NW_022111368.1 coordinate 5,807,094, forward strand.
GAGACGGGGGTAGAGGGTGGGGTGGGGTGTGGAGTAGACACCCAAAGCCCATCTGTAGATATTGGACATCCCCTCACAAAAGGGTCACAGGAAAGGATGAGCCAGCAGTAGAGCACGGATGAAACATGCACCATTCCTCTAGTTCTTTAATGCCTTCTCCCCTGACTTTTATGACCCCAATTCTATCTTACGAATCTGACTAGACCAGAGTATATATACAGATAATGGGGAATCCAGGACAGATAAATCCCTCAGGAGCAATAATGGGAGTAGCAACACCATAAGTTAAGAAGATGTGTGTGTGTGGGGGGGAAGAGCCCCTCACAATGATTGATGTATAACTGCCTACTCTCCCCCACAAGGGGGATGAACAACCAAAATATGGGTGAAGGGAGACAGAGGCTGGTGTAAGATATGCAAATAATAGTAATACTTTATAAATTACCAAGCGTTCATGAGGGAGGGAAGGAGGATGTGGGAAGGAGGAAAAGAATGAGGAGCTGATAACAAGGGCTCAAGTGGGAAGAAAATGTTTTGAAAAGGGTGATGGCAATGTATGTACAAATGTGCTTGACATAATGGATATATGGATTGTTGTAAGATTCCCCAATAAAATGATTTTTTTTAAAAAGAAACAGCTCTGCCAAAATACCAGTTGATTGAAGACAGGGATGTTAAAATCTATGATTGATTCTCAAAGGCAGGGCAAGCAAAACAGACCTTCTGCCAGAGGTATGTACTAGAGAAGCTAATAACCTTTGGGTTATAAGAAACGTGTACTTTCAAACAAAATACTTGGGGAGGAACTTTTTCTTGTAGTACTTTAAAGTCGCTGGGATGAGGAAGCCTGGCATTTACATAGGAAGAGCCATGTTATGCTCAGTAATATTTGTAGGGGCATCTTTGGAGGTTGATGAGGCCCTTGAATCACATCGTTGAGGTGTCTTTGCCTCTTCCTTAACCCTTTAAAAAGAGATCAGGACCGCAGGGACACTGAATGGGTGTTGGCGCCTCTGTCCACATCCTTTCATCCATCAGTGTGTCCTACAACAGTACTCGCGTGCTGCGCGATGCTGCCAGATGAGCCACCCATCTTCCTGGAACCAGCGGGGTCAAGCCTTAGTGGCCAGGTGTCAGGAGGGCTTCCAGATGAAGGCAAATTAGGAAAAAGGAAGAGGGAGCCTGCTTCCGAAAAATTAGCCACTGGAAAGATCTTGAATAAAACTGGAACATTGCCTGATACATTACCAGAAGATGAACACCCCAGGCTGGAAGATGCTCAGTATCACACAATGCAGAAAACATCACAAGAAAAATAGATGGGATGCACAGACTCACTGTACCAAAGAGAGTTAGTTGACATTCAGCCTTTTCCAGAGATTGCAGATGAGCGAGAATCCATGGTGTTAGAGAAAGACATCCAAGAAGAAGGTCTTGGTGAAGGTGAAGGCTCCAGGACTTGACAGAACATTGAAAGGTTTCAACACATAGATGCTACATTACTCATGTCTGCTAAGTCATAGGGAGATGCCCACGTGTGTGCCCCTCCCAAGGAAGGCAGACCCAAGGGCGTGCAGAAAATAGCAAACAGCGTAGGTAATATCACAGGAAAGTAAGATTTTGTTGATAGTCACTCCAAAAAGTACTGCTGTGCTGCATTTGCAGAAAACAGCCAGACATTCAAGCTGGGTTCCCAAGAGGACCTGTGATGAAGGATGGCATTGCTGAGATCAGACCGATCCTGGCTGGAAGCAAAGGCCACCAGGAAGATGCCTGCCTGTGTTTCCTCAGCTATGCAAAGGCATTTGACTGTCTGGTTCATAAAATAAAACTATGGATAAGATTGTGAAGAATGGGAATTCCATGACACTTAATTATGCTCCTGTGGAACTCGCACACAGACCACGAGGCTGTCATTTGAAGAGAGTAAGGGGTCCTGAATCGTTTAAAATCATGAAAGTCCTTATTGCACCCTTGCCCACACTTATTAAAACTGTCCACTGAACAATTAATCTGAGACAGTGGACTATAGGAAGAGGGAGGTGGCAGTAGGGTTAAAGGAAGGCTCGTGAGCATGCTGTGACACGTACATGATACAGCTTTTCAGGTGTGAGTTAGTTAATTATGCCAGCCTGGCCGATAATCACATGTGGGGC
>NW_022111368.1:5810279-5811616 GCF_000313985.2 Echinops telfairi
GAGGCAGACACTCAACAAGAGGGACGGACAGAGCATGGGCGGAAACAGCCAAAGCTGTGAGAACGGTGTAGGCTCCAGCCTTGCTTCCTTCTGTTCCAGGCTGGGTGCTGAGTTGGGGTGGACTCGGGGGCACCTAACAACTCCTTCACCACAGTCATAGCCATGCCACGGGGATAGGGGCATTGGGCACCGCTAACGGACATTGTGGATAACAGCCAAGCCTTGTAATGGGAGTCTTTATTTTCACTTCTATTTAAGGAAATAGGTGTCCCTCAATTCAAATGGAATTTGTAGAGACCCGCTTATTAATTCTTAAAGAAGACGCAGAGAAATCATTTGGGAGAGGAAACCATCAGTGTAAGGCTTTAAATGTGCCCTAGGAGCCCCAGCCACATGGATCCTTAGACAGGCCAGGAACACGACCCGGCTCTGGCCGATCACTTCATCAGAGTGGCTGATACAACTACAGGAGCGAGAAAGGGACCATGAATGTGAAGCTTCACTTTTCCAGGTAACAAAAACTTAGAAGGTGCATTTTTAGGATCCTCCAACCACCTTGGTCCTGGTATGATTACGACCATGGGCCCTAGAACCCCAGTGTACATCAAGAGCATGCTCAGTCAAGCCCTGATGAGACATCCCTTCCCTGGGCTGGCCAAGGGAGTGATAGCAAACATGTTCTGCCGGAGAGCAACGTTCTTGAATTGCTGGTCAACGATCAGCTGTAACTCAATGGCGGCTCAATTTATGGGTAGATTGAATACAAATTTAAGACTTCCCTTGTAGACCTTACCTTTCCATAAATCCATTGCTCAGAATTTAATCTCTAATATATCCTCTCCTCTGATAATGGCTTTTATTCATAATTCTTCTATCACCCTTAGGTCAGTGTGCTTTCTTCTGCATGGACTAGCTGACACCTTCTCAGATGGTCTCTTGTTTTAGGATGAGCCTTTAAGGTCCCAGAAGCTGTGCTTTCTGGCCTCATCAGAACGACCTCCTTCATTCATATGATTTGTCTCGATCTGCCATTGTACAGTTAAAGACTTAATAAATGGTACTCTTTAAGTTATATTTGAATTCGGGGCCACCCCATTAAACATGTTATAGCATTTAGCACATTATAAACTTTATTTGGGAGAAAGACGGCTTTTCTCTCTTTCTATGTATTTAAAACATATTTTTTATCATTTTATTAGGGGCTCGCTCATACAACTCATCACAATCCATATATACATCAATCGTGTCAAACACATTTGTACATATGTTGCCATCATCATTCTCAAAATACCTGCTTTCTACTTTAGCCCTTAGTATCAGCTCCTCATTTTTCCCCT
>NW_022111368.1:5815904-5816869 GCF_000313985.2 Echinops telfairi
ACAAAGGGGTCTAGACCCACAGGTTGAGAACTGCTGATTTAAACGCTTCCCGGTCTTTGATAAATGCAGTGTCTAGCCACATTTTTTTCCTTTGGGGGATTATTAAGTAGCTACTTTCCCCCTGGTAGTACATGATGCTTCTATAAATATTGAAAATGGTAAAAATGATCGTGTGGCATAAATTCCTGGTTTTACAGGGTGATGCATGCTAGAGGTGTGAGTTTTACTAAACTTTTGTCTATTTTGGCTTTTTGGGGTGGCAAGGAATAAACCCCATCAGTTTATTTCCCAGGTCCCTTGTGACTGATGAGGCTTGCTACTCTGATAAAGAGTGACAGTCTCAAACAGCAGCAGCAGAAGTCCCACCCTGTCCTATAGGGTCCCTGTGAGTCAGAACGGACCCTGGTAGTGGGTTTGACTATCATGTGTGATTTCTTGCTGGGATGGGACATATTTCTTAAATCATTTGGCTGTTTACCAAAAGTTGGGCAGTTCACATCCACCTATTATTCTGTGAGAGAATGATTGGCAGTTGCTTCTTAAAGAATGTGTGTTCTTAAATAAGGTATCATCTTATCGTTCTTAAAAATTCTAAAGAAGTACAGCCTTAGAAATCCTGTGGTGCAATTGCACTGTCTTTATGGGGCTGCTGTGCATAAAAAGAGAACTCAGCAATAATGGGGTTTATTTTGAGTGTGTTACTTGGATGTTACTTCTCTCATGATGATTCCATGTGTGTGGGGGATACTGCATTTTGGGGTCTTAAACTGTATGTACTTATCAAAAGATCTAGGACATGTGCAGAGTCCAGAGAGACGTAGTGGTCGCGCACGTAATGCAGCAGCCAGAGTAGAGATTGGCATATGCATCGACATTCTTATTTCCTAACACAGTGTTATAACTGCTCCTTAATGCAGCATGCCTTTCGTTAATGAAAATGCCTGGTAGCTAGCAACCAAAAAAAA
>NW_022111368.1:5817110-5827024 GCF_000313985.2 Echinops telfairi
CTGTTTTTGCCTTTCATAGCAATCCTATTCACTTTCTCTATTTGTAAAACATGTAGGAGGTGGAAAATCTGTTTGTGATTCTAGCAGCAATACTACACATTGGTGACATTCGCTTCACGGCTCTGACAGACGCTGACTCAGCATTTGTGTCTGACCTACAGCTTCTGGAACAAGGTCAGTAGAACAAGACCTTATGGCATTAACCTCCTTGATGTGCAGTTTGTAAAGTGGCCAGTAGATGGAGACATACTACAGAACAGTCAGAAGGAATAAACCTTTTCCGTTTAAGGGGAGAAACAAAACAAAACAAAAACACCTGTATCCACTTCACTCTTTTATTATAAATTGTCACAAGCATAATGAAGATGTGCATTTACCTTATAATATCATAAAATGCATTGACAGTATTAAATCATCATTTACTTGGGTTTATTTATATTGTACTAAATATTCTCTACTCCCACACCTGTGACCTTGTATATTTTGGGGGAGTTTGTTATTAACTGAACATTTAAAACTACATATAAGATAAAGGCCTTGCCCCAAATCTCTTTTTCCTTTGAAGTTTTCTTGTTAGTCGCTCCCAGATTTCTTCAAAATACCTTCAAACCACGGACGGTCAATAAACAACATATGCCTGATATCAAATTCATGTAGCCACGAATTGCGAGAAACAGTCTGAGCGGTGTAAAATGACCTGGGTGATTCCATGACAGACCCCCAAGAGCTCATTTCCATTTTGAGTTTGGCAATGACAGCAGTGGTTTATGTTTCTCTAATACACTAAATGTTATAAAGTGTGATCATAAAGTACAATGTTCTGGCTGTCAAAAACATGCACTAACTTTACATTTCCCATCATTCTTTAACTTCAGTAGCTGGGAAGTTACAAGTATCAACCGATGAATTGGCCTCGGCTTTAACCACAGATATTCAGTACCTTAAAGGTAAATTTTCCTTTCCTCTCATTTTCACCACTGTCTTTTAGATTCCCTAACATATGGGAATTAAATAGAGCTTGTCTTACTCTTTCCAGTCAGGTAACTTTTTTTTAATGAACTCAATGTCCAATGAAAATTTAAAATCATTAACCTGCCTGATGTGAACCCTGAAGGTAAACAATGTGTATCCTTGAGAAGTCAGTTTGATGAACTGGTTACCTTTGGGGTGAGAAGCATGTAGCCAGGGGTTGAAGTTGCTTGTCTACTTTCTCAGTCACTAAAAAAACAAAGCCATCAATCCAAGAGGATGTATTCAGCAGACAGTTGGTTCTACTTGTATGTGCAGCTGCGTGCTGCACCCATAATGCCTTCTTCAATAAAGAGCTAGCCTCCTCTTGCGACTCCATTCATCTTCATAACCGCTAGGGGACTGGAGATTTTTAACTTGATGGGCATTCTGCCAAACGCTATAGATGTTATACTTATTACTTCTCACCGATCACTATGAAGTGGGCAGAAGGATTTCCGTTTCCACTAATGAGAAAGTTAAGATCCAAAGAGTCTAAATAACATGGCATGCTGAATCCCTAGCAAACCAGGTGGTTGGACTTAGAATCTAAAGCTACCTGAGTCCCCGACTCACAGGCTTAATCCCCGGCTCTATGCTTCTCTCCGGAGTGGGCAGGGAAAGTGATTCATCTGCATGCTCATCACATATTCATTAGAAATCATTGCCCTAACCCACACTACTGTGTGTCGTATTTTGGAGGGCTCACCATATAGCTGCTAATCATTTTCTCTAACTTCTCTTACCTACTCTCCCTACTGGATTCCCCTGCAGGATCATAGATCTGTGGCTTATACATTTCACCGCATCCCTGTTCTCATAATGTCCATTCCGAGTTTCCTAATTTAATCTCTCCTTTATCTACTCAGTTGCCTGGGACTCATTCTTGGTACTTCCATCAGATACATACATATACATGTCAAATCTGTCCCATCAAGATCACACACAAGTACTGCCTTCTGTTCATTACAATTACCTTTGCCTCAGTTTACCATTCATTTCCTGGAACATAGGAAGGGCCTCAAGACTATTTTTCTTTAGTTTTGTTTTGTTTTTTTGTGGTCTTACTCATTTCACCTTTCTTACACAATGCTTCAGGAAGTATCTTTCTGAATTAAATATATGATTTTCGTCTCTGAACATAGCCTACCAAAGATATTCTGATTCCTTTAGAGTAAAGGGATGATGTGATGTTGTGATGTCCTCATGTTAGGATGGCATCCCGCATCATTTAGTTGCTCCTGGGTACCACAAAGAGTGAAGCACTCCACTGCTAGCTGAAAGGTTGGTGGTTCGAATGCATGAAGAGATATCTTCAAAGAGGGCAGGGTCTGCTTCCCAAAGGCCACAGCCTTGCCACCCTTCAACTCTACAGCCTTGGATCGCTTAATAGCCGGAACCAGCCACGGACAACAATAGCATGTACTTTATGATTGGGGCCCTCGTTCCTCTCTATGTTTCATCTACAGTCATTTCTCCACCAGCACTCTTGCACCTAATACTACTTAGCTTCCCGAAGTTTTCCAAATAAAACACATTCTGCTTTTTCATTCCTTTGAGGAAAATGAAACCTCACTAATGGATGCTAGCAATCCCATTTAAACATCCCTTTGTCCCCTTGCTGTCATTGTTAGATGCCATCAAACTGGCTGTGACTCATAGCCACCCCGGTGCACCACAGAGGTAGCATCCTGGCCCTGCTGCATGCTCATCGGGTCCTGACGCTTGAGTCCCTTGTTGCAGCTACGGAGTCAGTCCATCTAGTCAAAGCCTTATCTGTTGCTGCCCCTCCACTTTGCTACACATGCGCTGCTTATCCAGAGAAAGGTCTCTCTGGATCACATGTCGGGGAAAAAAACTGTCCCCCTTGCTTTTAAGGAGGATTTTGTTTGCGTTGCTTCCAAGACCGCTGAGTGTGTTCGCTTCGCAGTCAGCCTGTGGCAGGGTTTGGTCTTTGCCAGCATGAGAATTCATACGCAGCAATTCTTCTTCAGCCTTCCTTATTCGGCGTCGAACTTGAACGTGCGTATGAGGCGATAGAAGATGTCATGGCTCGGATCGGGAGCACCTACGTCCTCAAGTGCCACCTTGCTTTCCAGCGCTTCAAAGAGGTCTGGGTGGAAGACTGACTCATCGGAACGCATTGTTTGATCTCTCGGCTGCTGCTTCCATGAACACTGATTGTGTAGTCAAGCAAACCGAAATTCTTGACACCTTGAATCTTTTCTCCATTTATCGTGATGTTACTTATCGGTCCAGTGGAGAGGATTTGGGCCTTCCTTATGCTGAGTTGTAATCCACACGGAAGGCCGAAGTGCTTGATCTTCATCAGCAAGTGCTGTAAGTCCTCTTCACGTTCAAGCAAAGGGGTGTTGTCTGCACATAGCAGTTGTTCATAAGACTTTCTCCACTTCTTCTTATAGTACAGCTTCTCTGATTAGTTGCGCAATTAAATAATCAAATCATGGGGCTGAAGCTGGATATTGGACATGCATGGACTGCTGAAAGGACACACTGATCCGTCTTGGAAGAAGTACATTTTGTGTACAAATTATGGTGTGGAATGTATTTTTTCTATCTTCTGCTGGTGATTTCTGCATCATTAAATAGTTTTGTCCATAGAATTTTTCAATATTGCAACTGAAAGCTTAAATATTACCTCTTAGGGTTTTTTTTCAGTTTAAGATATTCTGAGAGTGTTGTACTTTTTGGTGTTCAAATCTGCATATTTCATATAATACGTTACTTTGCCTTGTTGAGCTGCCCTTTGAAATTTCCTGTTCAGCCCTTTGACCTTATCATTTCTTCCATATGCCTTAGGAACTATGATAGAGAGCACGTTCCTGTCTCTTCTGACATTGACTTTGACTCACTCTTTCTCGCCTGTCTTTGTGATGACCTTGTGCTTTCTTCAATGTCAGATGTTCTTGGTGTCCCCCCCCCCCCAAGCTCGTCAGGTCTTCTGACACTGTTGTTGAATTCATCAATTCAGATGTTCTTAAAATATCAGGAGTATATAGTCAAGGTCATAGTTCAGTTCTGCTGAGCTTGTGTTAACTTTCCCGCTTAGCCGCTCACAAAACTAATTTGTTTATGACACATTGAAACGTCTCGATTATTTCGATGCTAGGTTCTTGATTTTCTGTGTATGTGGGGCCATATACCGCTTTTACTGCCACCTCGTATTAAACCACCGTGGTGACTTTGAACTGTGAGCATTACCTCCTTGCTTAGCTGCCCTTCAGCAGAAAGTCTTTTTCTCCAACTGGTGAACAACTAACTGACTCCGCTTTCTTGTCACACAATCCTTATTCCTTGCTCAGATTGAGATGCTGGGCTAAGCCAGGTCAGCAAAGACCTCCCTCACATCCGGGCTCTCATTTCCTCACACATTTCTCTCTGTCTGTTCCAAACCATGCTCAATCTTTTCTTTTGAATGTCCTTGGCTTCATCTCTAAAGATGTCTGATTACTTGAGATTGCAATTGCCACTTCTTTGAGGATGATGTAAAAACTCTACCTTATGATCCGATCTTGATTCTAACCCTCCCACCTATATTGCGGTCACGAGATGACTACGTCTCCAAATGGATTGAGAGGTTTCATGTCCAAACAGGCTAACTGTTTTCAGAAAATTTGCTCACGGGGTCCTGCTGAAAGTTGTTTACCAACTGACAAGAAACCATTTCACCGACATGAAAGTAAAGACGGTGGCCAGTGTTTGTAATGAATAGGATTGAAATAGAAATAACACTCCTGTTAGGATAAAGTTCTCATCAACACTGACAGAAAAGGCACAGACTCATAATGATTATTTTTATGAGCCTTTGATAGTGTGTGCATGACTGAAGGACAAGTAGAATGTGGCTAACTTGACTCGCTTCTAAACGAAACAATCGTTATGCTGGCGTGTCCTCCTCCTTCTCTGCTGTTTCAGGAGATATGATTACACGTCGGCATACTGTAGAGACTGCTGGATTTTACCGAGATCTGCTGGCCAAGTCCCTGTACAGTCGTTTGTTTAGCTTTCTGGTGAATACCATGAATTGTTGCCTTCACTCTCAAGATGAACACATCAGGTAAGTGGTGATGGGACACTATCATCTCCAATTTAAATGCAGAACTGTCAAAGATATTTTGTGATGCAGTATGACCCATAAAAGAAAACATTTCTTTTTAATAGGTGATTTAATTTAAAGTACTTATTTTTCTCTATGGTTTTAGGTCCACCTTTGCACATACTACTCAAAATCCACGAGTGAATTACCTTTCATGCATAGCTATGCCCACATGGTCTATCTATACTGAAGGTATAGCTCTGTACCAGGAGCCATCAAAAATTGAAACCATAGAAAACCCAAGAATATCAAAAGCACTCCAATTATCTGAGTATTCCATGTTTCTTTCATAACTTATTTGATGCATTTGACATATTTAAGATCCATATTATTTTCTTTTCTTATTTTTGTGTATTATTTGACAAAGGGTCTCTATGGAATTATTTTGGATACTAGCCTTAATCATCTTTAAGTAGTAGCTTTTCAGGGCTATTTGACTATCTAAAAATTATAGCTCTGCGGGGCATTTTGTGAATGGAATGCTTTTTCAATATTCTTGTCACCCCAGAACAGACCACTGAAAGCAAAATCACTTCAGAAAACTTCACACACCTTCTTGCCTTTGAATGAAACCTTTTCCGAAGCCTTTGATTATCCATATAGATTCTTAACCTAGTTCGTGAAACGTGCTGCTTCTGGGGATTTCCTAGAAAATATTAGAACTAACTAGCATTTATTCTTAAATAAATGTAGACATCTCAGAAGATTTCAAGGGCAAAGGGACATTAAAATTCTCATTAAAATGTCCACATATAAAATCGCATTGCATACATATCAGAATTTATTACCATGCTGGCTAGTGCGGCGTCTTGATTTTGTTAATATTTCTTGTATCGATTAATTTTGTATTTTCTTTGAAGTATAATGATAATTCAAAAAATGATATTGAAATGCTCAGTCTACCAAACTAATCATGTATAAAATTATTCACAGTTCTGTTAAAAAATACATTAGTTATTTCTATTTTCAATGAGTTGCCTAGATTGATTACAAATTTAATGAACTAAAGGTGATATTCTTACCCCTTAACAGTCTTTAATGAGCAATTGGATAAGAATGTGGATCCATAGGAAAAGTTGTTAGGTGGCATGAAGTGCCAGGCAGACGTTATTCGACATCTAGGTAGCCCATGGGTTATGGATGGCATCTACAGATGCCTGTCCATGGGGTTTTGGGGTAAAGAGGAACAGGTTCTGAGTGAACCCTATTGTAATGCAAGAAGGAGCCCTGTGGGTTACCAGTTGGGCTGCTCACTGCCAGGAGAGCAGTTTGAAGCCATTGACCATTCCCTGGGAGACAGGCCAGGCTCTCTGGCTCCTGTAAAGAGCGAGGACCTCAGGCATTCAATGGGGGAGCAGTTCTCCTCTGTTCTCTAGCGCTCTGAGTGTGAACAGACTTGATGATCATGCGTTTGGTTTGGGATTTGGTTTAGTGCAAGAAAAGGCTCAAAGCCCTTTCAATGATTTAAAATCTGCAAGAGCAGCAAATAAAGATGATTGTGATGATCAATTTCTTGCTAGAAGGGATCTGTTTAATCAAAGTGAGGGCAAAGGTGTACAACCTTAAAGGGCAAAGAAGAGCTGGAGAATTCACTATACTTCTGACTCATTCCAATTCAAAAAAAGCTTAACGTGCTTCCGATTTGCAGACCAATTTTCTGAGTCACAGAGAGACCTTTCAAATCTGAATAACCTTAGAATAGTTTAAAAAAAACAATTTACAAACCCCCATTTTTTAAAAGGAATTAGAATTATATCAGATGAGATTATTTTTGAAATCCCTGATATTTTAGTCAGCAAGTTATCATGATGCTGATGGTATAGGGATTTTTTCACACAACACTTCTTTTTTGGTAAAATTTCCCCGAGGGAATAAATATAAAGAAGATAAGGTCTAGTAAGTTATAAAGTGAAGACATGTGAAATTCAAGTACCTAAAATGTTTTCACTTTGAATACTGAATTCATTACTGCACAACGGCAGAATCGGCATAAGATTCATATTACCAATAATGCCATTGGATCTTAAAAATTGGAATTTCTCTATGTAGATTCCAAATAGAATTTCATTTATACTTGGAAACTCTGAAGGAATGAATGTGAAGTTGATGTTCAGTTAATGAAGATGGTCAAAAGGGTTGACTATGTCTTTTTCTGACTAATTGCATCACCAACGTGTCTGTGTTGGCATCTGTGTGACTATTGTCTGCTCTCTTCTTGACTCCTGAGTGACTAGCAGACCTGACGGTTACGCGTAGAAGACCCAAGAAAGAAGAACTGCTTCGCCTAGTGGTCAGGATGTTTACCCTTAAAAAAAAAAAAGTGAAGCACATTAAACTTCATGTATCTTGCTTGGATTGAAAATGATTTGGTCCACGATAGTGAAATGGAATAATAATAATAATAATAATGACTTCAATACAGTAAGGACTTTATTACACACAAAATATATGCATATGACCTATATTCCCAAATGAATCTGTTCCATTACTGAAAATCACACTTGGAACCAAGATACGAATGCCCCTCCTGAGGCTGTGAAGTGCCAAAAAACAGAGTTTTATCATTTTAACTGTTTTACAGAGTCATTTTTCCTAAATTATAAATCTGACTTCTAACATAACTCATCTTGTATATAATTTAACTTTGTATGCAAATATCTTCACTGGATAATTTGTTATTCTAGGCAACTATAGTTCAAGTACAAATTTACTCCTTCTGCCAGTACTTGATCGATCTCATGGTACACTGACCGACTTTCAGCCATCAGATAGAAGTACTTTCGGGGTGTTTCCTAACTACTTCTCTATTGCTGAATAGTGATGTACACACACAGAGAGGAATAAATAGAACTTCCATCGAGTCAACTGTAACTCATGATGACCTTAAGTACAATAGAACAAATTAATTCTGGGTCCCAAGTTCTCCTTATAGTATCCCGCATGTTTGAGTCCAACCTTGTAGCCAACGCGCCAGTCTAGCCCATAGAGTGTATTCTCTCCCTCGCTGGCCTCCCTTCTGCAGTTGCTGTCCTAATCCAGCATGTGATCCCTCCTGATGATGTGTTGGAAGCATGGAAGCTGTACAATCATCCCCAGGCATCCAGAGGGTTTTCGTTGGCTAATTTTCTGAAGAAGAGCATCCCTCCTTTGCTGCTAGCCTGTCTTAGTTTAGAACTTTTGCTCAAAACTCGCCTCTGTGGTATTTAAAATAGCACTGGAGCCCCTCCCAACCCCATAGCAACAGGAAAGCCACTGCAGTGTGAAATTGACAGGGGGTATCCTTGGCCCTAGTTTGCTTTGCATACCCAGATGTTCAAGTTTGTTTCCTGCTACTGTGGCTCATCGGATGGGACCGGATAGCACCACTTTTTATTCCTGATTATTAATCAACGGAGCAATCAGACAATTCAGAGGGTATCGAGAAATAAAATAATGTACAAAGTACACAGGGCTCTCAATATCATTCTGAGTAAGTTTCTGACAACTACACCCCAGAGTTAAATAGCAGTTCCCACCCAGGCCTACTTAGCACTGAAAGGGGAAAGTGTCCATCCACAGCCTGGGGCATCAGAGGTGATCACAGCTCTTTGAGAGCATAGGAGAGGACAGGGCTGAGGTATTCCTGTCCATTTTCTCCAAGCTCTCCAGTCCAATAAGTCACTATTCGATGTCAGGAGCATTGCAGCTAGAGGATGGTCCTAATCATGAAAGAATATTAATCTGGAATTGATAGACTTGAACGACTGATGGCACCTTCCATCAAGGATATCAGTTTTGTGACTATTATTTTGAGTGATTCAGTCTTATTCCCTAGGCTGTTTCAAGGGTATATAGCTGCATCGTTCTGCCTATGAGATATATGTGATATCCTTATAGCTTAGTGATAACTTGCTTTCCACTAACATTAAATTTTAGGATTAAAAATAAAATATTATTGTAGCACTATTTCAAGTCATTTGTAAATTAAAAAGCAATCGATTTTACATTTTCTCTGACTTTTCTTTTGTGTTTTGACCCAGCACATCTGAATCATTAATGACTGATGTAGATAGGGATAAACACACTTTTGTTTGAACCTTGTGTTCGGGTGGGGTCTTCCGAGAAGTAAACTGAGTGCGAGAGAGGCATTTATAAAGAGATCTACTTGGAGCGAATAGTGGACACAATTTCAGAAGAAGGAAAGCACAGCCCAGCTGAAGTTTGTAGGTGAGCTATGATGCGAGAGGTTTCTCTGAGCTCACACAGGGATGGGGCTGCTCAAGCAGGAAGCAGAAAGACAAAAGCAGATAACCAGCTGGTGGCTGCAGAAATGGAGGAATCCAAGGTCAGACACTTCTAATTACAGATTCCAATGAATTCAAGGTTTACATGCCAGACGATGACTCGGGTGATGGCAGCTCATGGCTCGCAACGTCAGCAGGGACTACGGTGGGCCATTGGCTGAAGTCTAAAGAATTGGAGGTCTAGAGGAAAGTTATATATTTTTTAATCATTGCTACATCACACCCTGACTTGTCTCCTCCCCGAGACTCGTCTGCAAAGGGATCTCCAGTAGCCTACAAAGGGGCTTTGGGTCTCCACTCCACACTCCCCTCTCATTCAATATGGTAAGATTTTTTGTCCTGATGAAGCCTTATACCTGGTCCCCTCGACACTTCGTCTGGCTAGACCAGAGGATGTACACTGGTACAGATAGGAACTGTAAACACAGGGAATCCAGGGCAGATGATCCCTTCAGGACCAGTGGTGTGAGTGGTGATACTGGGAGCATAGAGGGAGAGTGGGTTGG
>NW_022111368.1:5828115-5832317 GCF_000313985.2 Echinops telfairi
AAATTATTATTATTTTCATATCTTACACCAATTGCTGTCTCCCTTCCCCCATGTTTTCTGTTGTTCTTACTCCTAGAGAGGGGTGTATGGTTATGTGGCGATCACTGCAATCAGTCCCTGGTTCCTCCTCTCCCCCTCCCCCCACTCACCCATCCACCACCAATCTGGTATTGCTGTTCCCCCTCCTGTTTCTGGATTCTGTGTGTTGTGAGCTCCCATCTCTCATCTATTCCTGTGTACATGCTCTGGTCTATTCTCAGTTGAGAAGCAGCATTGGGGTCACGATAGTGGGGCATGAGGAAGCCTCAAGGAACCAGAGGAATATGGTGTGTTTCATTGATGCTTTACTGAACCCTGGTTAACTCATGCCTTTCCTGTGCCCCCTCTGTGGAGGGATTGTTCCATTAGCTACAGATTAGCTTTGGATCTCTGCTCCAACCCCTCTCAATCTCAACAATGTGTTTTGTTTGTTTGTTTGTTATGTGTCTTCTGATGCCTATTACCTGGTTCAGATGACTCCTCATGATCGCACCTGCTGGTGTGCTTCCTCCATGTGAGCTTGTTGCTTCCCTGCTGAATGACCGCTTGTTTAACTCCAGCCTTTAAGACCCCAAACACTACATCTTTTAATAGTTGGGCACCATCTGCCTTCTTTATCACATTTGCTTATGCACCCATTTTGTCTTCAGCAATTGTGTAGGGTGGGTGAACATCTCAGAATCCTGCATTCTTCTTTTTTTTAAATCATTTTATTAGGGGCTTATACAACTCTTATCACAATCCATCCATCCATCCATCCATCCATCCATTGTGTCAAGCACATTTGTACATTTGGTGACGTCATCATTTTCAAAACATTTTCTTTCTACTTGAGCCCTTGGTATAAGCTCATCATCCCCCCCCACCAAGAACCCTTGATAATTTATGTTGTTGTTATTATTTGTTCATGTCTTACACTAACTGATGTCCCCCTTCACCCACTTTTCTGTGGTCTGTCCCCCAGAGACGGGGTTATATGTAGATCATTGTGATTGGTTCCCCCTTTCTCCCCGCACCTTTCCCTTACCCTCCTGGTATCACTACTCTCATTATGGTCCTGAGGGGTTTATCTGTCCTGGATTCCCTATGTTTCCAGCTCTTATCTGTATCAGTGTACAATCTCTGGTCTAGCTGGATTTGTTAAGTAGAATTTAAATCATGATAGTGGCAGGGAGGAAGCATTAAAGAACTAGAAGAAAATTGTATGCTTCATCGATGCTTTGCTGCACCCTGACTGGCTCATCTCCTCCCCACGACCCTTCTGTAAAGGGATGTCCAAATGCCTACAGATGGGCTTTGAGTCAATCCTGCACTCTTTTGCCATATTTGGCAGAATGTGTTCTATGAAGGTTTTCTTGCTTCCCATATAAGCTCAAGCAACTATATATAACAACATCGATAATTGACCTCTTAGGTATCATGTAAAAAGTTTTCATGTGAGATATAATATAAAAAAGTGTGAGATTTTAATGATTTTATTTGTGTCAGTGCATCTTTTATTACTCTGAGATATAATTATTTTCAGATTTTAAAAATTGCCATTGAAAACATCAACTTTAGGGACAAGTCTTATGAAAAAGATTCTGCATAGGTTTTATTTTCTGTTTCTACTTTTTCATGGCATTATTTTGCCTTTGTACATTGTTATGTACATTGTTATATTGAATCATTCTGTTTCATATAACATTTAATGTAGTATTCAAAGTAGAAAGGTTCCCACTTGAGTAGTTAGTATTCAAGTTAAATACTTAAGTATCTATTTAACCAACTACTAAATTTTTCTCACTTGTGGATAAAGAGGGGTTTGACAATGGGCGGGTGCATTGAGGGGTAGTGGAAATCTCAAAAAAAATGTTCACTGTTTATAATTCTTAAACAGAATATATTATTTAAATTGTGTTTAACTCATGAGATCCCAAAATTTGGTAAATACATTGAGATTTGAATTAAATTGTTATGAATCAAACTTATTTTTAAGATTATAAAGATATTTTGAAACTCCTCAATTTGGAACTCTTTTATTATTAAATACATATAGCACCAAGATGGAATTATCAGTTATAAAATTTAATTTAATATTTTTTCTGAAAGAAGCCTTCAACAGGGTTTTAACTCAGAATTGCTTACTGCAAAGGCATATGTAAACAGAAGAAACCTGGTGGCATTGTGGGGAAGTTGATGGATTGCTCTCTGCAAGGTTGGCTGTTCAAACCTACCAGCATCTCCTCAGGAGAAAGATGACCCTGTCTACTCATCCAAATATTTACCGTCTCAGAAACTCTATAGAGGGTTTTCATTGACAGATTTTGTCCATCTCCTGTCAGTTTGTCATCCTGTGGTGGCATGCATGTTGCTCTGAGGTGGATGCTTTATCTCCTATATTGCAGCAGGACACCTGCCAGCAGGATACACCAGGGTGAACAGGTTTCTGCAAAGATTCTGACTAGGAAGAAGTGGTCAGCTTCTGAATAATGAGCCACAGCAAATATGATGACCGGCAGTGGAGCATTATCTGAGAAGTGCTAGGGGACGGGTTGAAAGATCCTCACACTACTGCCTCCTCCAAGTCGAGGGGACTCACATCATGTGAATAGAGCAAAAATGGCAAGACGTTCAGTTAGTGGTTTGACACAACCCAAAACGAGAAGGAACTGCCAGAAAACATAGTAGTAATGAAATCATTGGAATGTACCAAGTGTGAATGTAAGAAAATTGGGTGTCGTCAAACAATGAAATAGACTTCATAATGATCTCTATATCCTAGGTAGTAGTGAGCTGAAATGGATTGGCATTGGCCACTCTGAATGCTGGGAAGGATGCTTTCAAGAATAGCCGCATGTTCAAAGTTTTAAAAAGGGCATTTCAAGACCTATATTGAAGTGCTGACAGACAGTAATATTTCAAACTCTTATTTTACATATGATGCTATTTGCTTTTTTTAATTGGGAGTTAATGCATATATCATATTCCATAGTTGATGTCAAGCAGTATTGTACGATTGCTACCATAATCAGTTTCCAAACATACTTTCCCTTTCTAGACTCCTTGATATTGTCCCTTTTAAACCCCAGCTACTACCCCACCCCCCGAAACTCTATAGGTTCATCCACCCTGGGTTTCATATACCAAAAAACAGAAAAACATATAACACAACATTAAGAGGGTGACCCCAATGACATAACACATCTGAAATAAGCCCTAATATGGACAAACAAAAAATACAGAAAACGTTGAAAATCAGACAGGTCTAGCGTACATCAGAGTGGGATCGATGGAAAGGTTTTAACCTTTCAAATCAGGTTTATACCTTCGATCGTCTGTGCCCATCTCTCCAATACAGTCTGTTTAGCAACTTCTCCCCTCCCAGTCCTCCATTATGGACAGAGGAAACCACTGAAGGCTTGTTTCCTACATAGCTCCCACAAATGGATCTTGGGCTCCCACACTCATCCATAGCCTTCGGCAAATAGAATTCTCACAATTAGGATCTGATACTGACCCTCCTTTGACTTCAGGTGATATGATTTACAATCTCCCTCACGTGCGGATGGTGCCCTTCCTTCATGTGGACTTAGTTGACATCTGACTTAGATGGCTGATTGTTTGGAGATAAGCCTTTAAGACCCCAGATGCTGTTTTATCTGCTAGGTGGGCTCCATCTAATTTCTTCTCCACATTTTGCTAGAGCACCCTTGTCTTCTGTGTTCTCTTCTTGAGAGCAAGTATCGAGCAGGACCATGATGTAAGAACTAATTGCTCTTAAATTGGAGCTAGGATTTAGTGCAATCCCCAAACTCATACCTGGTTTTTTAATTGCATGTTTGTGGTTAATCTGCCTGTGGCTACTTTTTAAAACCTCCTTGTTAATTTGTGGTAAAGTCTTATTGATCATCCCCCTGGGCATAAGGATCTTCAGTTAATATTGTCTGTGATTAGGTCCCGGTACTAATTTTTAAAAGCCCTGTTGAGAGAAGGATATTGGGCCAATGTAAGCTAACTCCATATCACAGTACTTGAATTATTCACTTGTAGAGAATCAATCCTTTTGTGACTGGATGCTATTTACACAAAACATGGGGGTAAATTGTCAGGAATATTTAAAATAATGATCACTGAAAAAGTCAGTCACAGGTTTGCCGGAATACTATATATCTTTTTTTTTT
>NW_022111368.1:5833422-5855754 GCF_000313985.2 Echinops telfairi
ATTTGATCCCAGCTTTTGTGAGGCACCCTCTGGCAAGGTGACCTTCCAACCACGTACCAAGAGTAGATGGTGTCTGGTGCATTGGGGCCAGTCGGACTTTACCAGACGGTCTGGCCCAGAGTGGATGCCTTACAAGCTGAGCTTGTACCCACTATGCTGCTTGTTCCTATAGCTGTGGACTCACACAATACTTGTTCTTCTGTGATTGACTAACTTCACTCAGCATGCCTTCCAGATCCCTCCGTCATCTTGAGTTGTTTCTTAGTTGAAGGTTGTTTTGTGGGGGATGTGTACTATGCATTGTGTGTGTAAATGAGAGATTTTGTTTTAAAACACAATATTCTACCAGTGGGAATTTAGGCTGTTTCCATCTTCATGCTAGCACTCTTGTGAAGTGTGCTACAATTATAATGGGGGAGCATGCATCTGCTCGTGAGGTGTTTCCTATTTCTTTTGCGTATATGTCTAGTAATGATCTTGCTGGGTCATCCGGTATTTCAATTGCCATCTGTCTTTATGAATTGCCACATCGCCTTCCACAGTAGCTATAGGTATTTACAAGCCCACTAGCAGTGATAAGAGTTAGATGGATAAGAGTTCTGCTCTCACCACACCCTCTCCAGCATTTGTTGTTCTCAGTTTTTTTTGTTTTTTGTTTTTTTAATCGGGCTACAGTTATGGTGTTAGATGGTAGCTCGTGATTGTTTGACTTGAATTGCCAGGATGGCTAGTGAACAGGAACATTTCCTCACATGTTTATTAGCCATTTGAGTGTCATCCTTTGTGAATCGTCTGAAGGTCATTAGTTTGTTTTTTGTTTTTTCTATTTGTAGGCTTGTAGTATACTGTAGATTTTAGTAATTAGTCCTTTGTCCATTCTGTTGCTACTAAATGGTTTTTTTCCCAACCTGTGAGCTCTCTTTTTACTCTTTGTATAAAGTCTTTCCAAGTACACAATTGTTTTATTTTTAATTTCTGTTTTGTCTTCCATGGAGTGTGCTCCCTTTGTTATCTCTGACAGCCCGTGTATTCCCCCCACTAGGGCACCTAGATTTGTCTTGATTTTCATATTGATGATCCAGATTGATTTGGATTTTATGCTTAGGTCTTTGATCCACCTTTAGTGTGATTTTGTGAGTGCAATATGGGTCTTTTTTCATTCTTCTGCAGGTGGGCATCCAGGTTTTTCCCACACTATTTATTGAAGAGGGCATCTGCTTTCCATTGACTGCTTATTGGGCCTTTTCAAAAATCAGTTGTCTATATGTAGATGTTTTAGTTCTGGGTTTTCTGTCCGGATCCTTTGGTCTGTGTCTCTATCACATCAGTACCAGGCTACTTTGACAAACTGTGGCTGGATAGTAGGGTTTGCGGTCAGGGAGTGCATGACCACCTACTTTGTTCTTCTTTTTGAGGAGTTCTTTGCCTGGGATTCTTCCCACTCTATATGAAATTGGTAATTTGTTTTGCCTTCTTTTTTTTTTTAAAGAATGATGCTGGAATTTGTATCAGGATTGCATTGAATTTGTAGATTGCTTTAACATTTTGACATTTTCATAACATTGTGTCTTCTGATCCATGAATATGGGATATTCTTCATTTGTGTAGGTCCCTTTGATGTCTTATAATCATGTTCTGTAGTTTACTTTGCACCTGTCTTTTGTTTGTATGGTTAGTTCATTTATTCTAGGTATTTCAGGCTTTGTGCGGCTCTTGTGAATGGCATTGTTTCCTTGATATCTTTTTCAGTATTCTCATCACTGCTATAGAAACCCAATCGATTTCTGCTGTTAATCTTGTATCCCGCACACTCTACAAAGCGCTTCTATTGTGTCCACCAGCCCTATTGTGGACACTTTAGGATTCTCAATATGTAAAATCAGATCATCTGCAAATAGTGAACATTTCACTTCTTCTTTGCCCAATTGTACTCCATCATGCAGGACTTTCTCCACGTACCCAGGGTTGTATCCCACTCTTTAAAATTTTAGGTTAAAATACAGTTTGAGAATCAAAAGGGTGGCATACACAGACACTCACAGATGCATAAGGTTTTGCATATAATTTGTGGGATTAGTAGGTATCCTCACCTGAACATCCATGCATACGACCTATTAATTTCTGAGCTTATTGATGATAAAATTAATTAATTTCAAATTAGTATTCCCAAGTCATACATGATGTTGTTGTTAAGTGCACAGTCTACTGAAGGTCCATGAGAGATTTTACAGGAAAAATATTTGGTGATGATTTTGTTGTTGAATTATTTTTTAATTAAGAATTCTCCTTCAAATTTTAGGTAAAAGATAAATGCTTTTAAAAAATACACTGAGATACCTCCTGATAAATGGGTAACATTATTTTGAAAACCACTAAGCTGACAGTAAATATGTTAATCTGATTTATAAGATTGTTTTTAGTTGTGATTAGATTTCCGGCTGCCCAGTTATTTGTCAAAGATCTCTCACATTAGCAACAGTTAACAACTTCATTCATAAAATGCTGCAGGACATATGAAGATGGAGCTAAGGACATAACATCTATTTGCTTTGCTAGAGACAAACCATTGAAGACATCAATTAGATGACTGTTTATGCGGATGCCACTTGGACAGATCACCTATAAGCACTTTACATGACTGGACAGTTTTCAACTTTCATCTAATGGATTTTCTGCTTCTCGTTTATAAGCAGAGGCAATTTGCTAATACAGCTGCAGGAAAGACTACCCCATATTAGTATGAAGCCCTAGGTGTGCTTCCTAAGTGTAAAAGCAATTTGGAGCTCTTTCCATATGCTACAAGATTTGGGTTTTTAAAACAAAAGTGTGATCAGTATTCAAGAATGTACTGTAGATATGGATGACAGCTGCTGGTGTGAACTGCACTTCAACAGGAGGAAAAAAAATGTCACACAACTGGACCAATAAGTACCATCATGAAAAATGACGATTGAGACGACATGTTTCATTTTACTTGTATCTGCAAGCAATGTTCATGAAAGAAGCTGTGAAGAAATCAAACAACATATTCCATCAGGAAATGATGAACTAGCCATGCCTCCTTAAGGACACCTGGTGGTGTATGAGGTTAAGTGTGGGACTGATAGCTGCAAACTTGGCAGTTCAAATCCCTTAAGTTACTCCTTGGGAGAAGAGTGAGGTTGTTCTCCCATAGATTTTCAGCTCTGGAAATCCCGGGATCAGTTTTACTCAGCCCTTCAGGGTCAGAATGAAAGCCATGGCTGTGGGCTTTGTTTGGTTTTGTCTTCCTGTGCTTCCTACACATCTGTTCTTCGGGGTCCGTCGTCATACCCCACAACATGGATGTGAGCAAGAGTAGCGTTCCTCGTCTCCTGAGTCAGATTGCGAGCTAATGGTTGCATGATTCAAGTTCATATTTGTCCTAAAAATACTAAAATACCTGCTGTGGATCACTTAGATGAAAAATGACTTAAGCGATAGAACGTTTCCCCTTATAATCTCTTTCTTAATTATGTGTTTTCTTTTTGGGAAAAGGCAATCCAAAAAGCACAAGAACTGTGGAGAAACCATTCATTTAACCAGCATCTAGAATAAACAACGATTAGCATACTGAACTTTTTGCTTCAGATTTTTATTAACGTGAAGAAATAGATCATTACAGCTACCGGGTTCCGTTTCCTTTATTTTCCTATCTGGCTCCATTCATCTCTGTAGCTCCCCAGAGACACGCAGTGTTGCACTATTTGTTTTTTCTCTATCTCTCTTGATATTAGATTTCATAGCAAATATATGATATTTTGTGAGTCATTAAACAAATTACAGAAGCACTACCAGAGGGTATATTGTACCAAGCACTTCCCTTTTAACTCTAGAGATTTTTAGATTTGTCTATATTGATAGATAACAAGATAATCCACTCTTTTAAACTGCTGCCTTAGTTCCCAGAGATGAAGAATACCCAATTTCTCTCTCTGTTTTTCTATTAATGGCACTTAAGTCTCTTTCGATTTCTTGTTAATTGCAAATAGTATTGCAGCTCATATCCTGGGTATCTGTTTAAATTTTTTGCAATTTAGTGGAAGAACCGAGAAGAGGGCATTAGTCTGCATTTGGGGGATTTGCAGTGAAGCTGAACTGCTTTTGACAGTGTAGGTTTTGCACTGTCCAGGGCGACCTGCCCATAGGGCTATCACAAAAACCACACCTCCTGGACCTGGACTGTCCCCACTTATATAATCGCATACAGAACGCTGATTTTAGCCTCTCAGACAATGTTTTTTCCTACTCTGATCTCACTTTACATTTTTTCCTAAAAGCTTTGGATTTCATGTGCATCAGGAATATATGCAAGGGACAGATATCATTTTATTTGTTTCATTAGCTTACCCAGCTGTGGTTATCATTGGCAACATGCCTGCATCCCTTCTTGATTTTTTTCACCGACTTGACTAAAGGCATTATCAACAATATAAGTACAGTAATATTTTTATTTCTTGGTATTTTATTATCCCTGCACCTTTCTTTATCTGTGTAGATTATAAACAATTTGAATTAGTTTATTTAAAACATCACTCAGATTTGAGCCAGGATGGCATTTTTTATTAAATGGGAGAGAAATTAATCTTGTTAGGGTCATTATTCTTTACTTCTACAAAAATGATCTGTAGTTTGGTTTACTTCTGTATCACTTCATTCCATATTAATATTTGTATTTTTTCATCAAAATTTTGCACATTTTATTCGACTTTTTCTCCAGGCACTTCATAATTTTGTTGCTATTACTGGAGTTATTTTTCTAATTACATGCTGTTTATTGGAATATTTTGAATATGGCAATTTTATATTTAGGATCCTCACTGAGCTTTTCTATCGGTTCTAAAATCTTTCCCTATAAACTATATTTTTAGTGTACAGAATCCTACATGTTTTTGTTTTGTTTCTCATCTCTTTCTCTCTCTGTTTTTTTTTCCCCCTTTCTTATTTTATTGCACTGGCTAGTGCTGCCAGTAAAATGCTGAAAAATGGTGGCATTTGTGAATATCTTTGTTATGCTTACAAGTGCATGGAAATGCTTCTAAATATTTGCTGTTAAGCATTATGTTTCCTTAGGACCCTAGAAAGTAATATTTGTTAACTGTTTTATTTGCTAAGTAAGCCTGGATAGATGGACGGATGGATGGAGGATTAATACAAAATTATATCAATATTTTCTATATTGAGATTTTATCATTGAGATTATTAAAGAAATCATTTCCCTTATTTTGCTCTCATCATTGGTACAATTTTTTTGATGTTGAATAATTCTATAGTTTGAGCTGT
This sequence comes from Echinops telfairi, assembly GCF_000313985.2. Classification (NCBI taxonomy): domain Eukaryota; kingdom Metazoa; phylum Chordata; class Mammalia; order Afrosoricida; family Tenrecidae; genus Echinops; species Echinops telfairi. The sequence goes on from NW_022111368.1 coordinate 5,838,724, forward strand.
CTTTGGTCAAGTAGTATTTAGATTGAGTTTCCTAGTCTTTATTTAGGAGTTTGCAATGTTTTATTAATGAGATGACATGGTATTTTTTTCTTTTAGTATGTCCTTTGCTATCACGGAATAAGCTGTTTTCTGTTTTTCTCTTCTCTAAAGCAGTTTGTATTAAGGGTGACTGATGGCTTATTAGACTTTCTACTGACACTGTCCTTCAAATTCATAGGCAATGTAGGGAGGAATGCCTTTTAAACATTAAAGCTTATCCAATCTAATCTGATTATTTTATTTCCTCTTCTCCCTCCTTATTGTGTGTGTGTATGCAGACCTACATATTCATTTATTAGCCTTGTTAGAAAGTACCAATGAGTACTCTTTATTTTCAAACGTAAATGTATTATAGTGTTCTTTATGATGTTTTTGATATTTTATTTTGCTAATTTTTGTCGTTTCATTCTCTCCTTGCTATGCAATATTTTCTCTTGCTACTTTGTGCTTGCTAGGACTTACATGGTGTTTGAGTTAGAGGTACCTTTTACATTTTCCAGGCATTTCCGGACCCCCGTCCATCCTGCACCCCATGCTGCTGCTTGAATGCCGCTTTGCTCCCTTTGTTGGGTCCTCGTAAATAGTTTGTCTTTATGTTGTTTCAGAGAGAAAGCACCAAGCTGCTTGTCAGGAAAATAAATTTGACACCAAAGGCTCTTCTCTCCTTGGTCCAAACGGGAGAACATTTTCTCTCTTTCATTAAATAATGAGATCTTTTTGATTCTTATGAACATAGTGTAAGAGATTTCTATTTCTGCTAGACTTTTTAAAATCATGGTGCTTATTACCATGACAACCAAAGCTACACCATTTAGCAAAATGTCTGAGATGGAACCTGCTTTCTAAATAATTCTCCTTCTGCTCCATTTCCTTACCAAAACACCCATTTGTATAATGATTTCCTAAAGAGCTAAACACCTTTTCTCTGTAATTGTGCATTTGTTTCTTCATCGTTTCATGAGATCATTTTATTTTTGCTCTCCAAACACAGGATCAAAAGGAATAAAAAGGCATTAGGCTTTTACCAAAACAATGTCAAAATTATAATTCTCAAAAATAATTTTAAATTACCACATGACAAATATATAAGTTATGCTTCTCATTTTCTATACTAAATACCAAAATTACCATTGACTTTGACAAAAATAACGGTTAAATTAATAAGGGCTTGTATATTGACCAATACATTTTTGATCGACTATTTCAAACCCAGTGCCGATACTGAGTCAGTAAGAAGTCATAAGTATGTGTTTCCAGGGGGTGAGTAGACAAAATGGGTTTGTCAGATTTCTAAGACTGACATTTTTAGGATCCAACACTACGTGTTTTTCCTTTTTGGTAAGAACTTATATGGTGTTTGAAAATAGTATTTGAGAATGAAAGAGGTTCAATAATATATATATATATAAATATTCAGTGATTTATAAGGCAAATGAAACTCATTGCATTCTCCTTTTTGCTTTTTTTTTGTCTGGAGCCCAAAGTACCCAAGCTAAAAATGGTATATTTTATACAAAGGACAAAAGTCACTGCATTGCTAGCCATGCCTGCACTCTGGTTTCATTTCTAACTAGGGAAATGTATTTGGCCTCTTTTGAACCTCATGATAACCTGTCCTGCCCAATAGAGTTAACCAAATCTATATTGATTATGCTCCTCTGCACCTGTCACTTGAGCATAGTGGCAGTTCTGCCAAAATAAATAGTGCTGCAGAGCCATTGAGAAACGAGAGCATAATGTCCCACTCTGTTCTTGGTGACCCTGCCGCTCCCTGAAGAAAATACCAGGAAGGAAATGTCAGTACCACTGTTTAAATATTAAGCTAGCCTTTTAAAAAATATAATTTTCAAAATGAAGAGCATATGCTTTTTAAGTAAAAGAACATTGTTTTTTCTCTCTTTACCTTTTATTTTCTCTTTTTCAACTCCATACTTTTAACTTTTCTTTTCTCCATTGTATTTTTCTCCCAACTCTGATTTCCTTATCTGGGCAGGTTTAGAAATGAGAGGAGGTACAATTTTGCCCCCTTGCCTGTAAGTGAGCCCGGCTTTGAGAGGGGATGCGCTCTGTTAAGACTGGCACTAGCGATGGTCGGTACTAACCTCTCCTCGTGGATCAGGAAATCAAACTCCAGAGAGGTTGAGTAATGGTTCAAAGTCACACAGCCAGGACAGAGGAAATCGGGCTACTAATCTTAATGTGTCTGCCATAAAAGCTGGAGCTTTTTCAAAAATGCCTCCAACCTTGAAGGCTGTCAGAAACAGGATAAAGAAAAAGAGCCCAGGCTGGAAGCTAAATAATGAGCACAGCAATGTTATCTTTTAACTGAGTTTTAAATGTTTGCAACGAGGACAATGGAAAATGAAAGGTTTGGTTTCTATCCCAGCGAGCCATGTGACATGAATTCAGGAATGTGGGATGCCCCACCTGAGGGCTCTCCGAGGGCCCTGGAGTCACCCAGACCAGACAGCATCATGTGCCTCACCCAGGAGAAGGAGTGCACAGCGTCCAACTTCCATTGAGGGACGAGTTAAATAGGTGCCTGACAAGTACGATGTTGGAATGATGCTATAAATGTCCACCTGACCCTTAGCAGGAAAAAGGCTTCCCACGTCTGCATTAAGGAAGTCTTAGTAAAGCATGGATGCCCTGAGAATCGTAAGCCCTCCAATCTCTGGACATTTGCTAAGCACTCAGTCATCTATACCTGAACATGGTAGTTTGGGGGCACGTATCTCTCTGGTCTTACGTGGGGTTTCCAGACAGGAGTCTATGATTCCACATCAGTGTAAGGTGGAGAAAATGTCCGTCAAACCTAGTATCTGAATCTCTTGAACTAACTCCACTTAACTTGTTAGATCAGGCTAATTGGTGCTTTTTAACACCCAGGACAGAAGTCACTTTTATGACTTGAGTTTTTAAAACTGTAATGATTTAATGTCAAGCTTCCTTTGATTTTTATTTAAAAATACATTTAAAAACCATTTTCCAGACATATTTTCCTCCAGATTGAGGGTAATCCATAGATTGCTTAATTGAAAAGATATTGAATATAGTAACTGTTATGATTCCAGTCAAATGACTAAATCAACATACTAAAGACAAATTACAATGATCTAATTGGTGTACAGTGTGAGAAGTGCATATGTCATGCAGATTAATATGGATGCCACTAAAGGGAAGGGAAATAGACCATTGATTTGATCTCGACATTGTGGCTGTTCTTGCTTCTTATCCGCCCTCCTTTTTATTTATTACCAACAGTTTTCGCCTGATTCTCTCTTCAGCGGCATGAAGGGATCAGGAAGTTTATTCTATCAGTAATGCAAAAGATCACTGTAGAATAGAAAAGCAAAGATATGACTTGGGTGATGAAGGTGCGCCGGATCCCAGCCATGGTATTCTCCATCGAGGCCTCCTATGCCTGTGGAAGTTCGACCTTGAGTATAAGAGACCTGAGGCGAATCCATGCATCTGAATAGAACATGGCAAGCACCATGGACTGCTACAAGGACAAACTGATCTGTCTTGAAAGAAACAAGGCCAGAGGGGAGGAGGGCAAAACTTTGTCTGCCCTGCTTTGTACATATTGCAGGAGAGACCCGTCGTCCTCGGGGGAGAACATCCTGTTTGGTAATGTCAGAGGAACAATCAAAAAGAGGAAGTGGAACGAAGTGGATTGACACTGACTGCAGCAGCGTGTTCAGGTCTACCAGTCATTGTAAGGATGGCACACCCCATGCAGCGGCTTGTTCTGTTGTGCATGCGGGTGCTCTGGATGGCAACTGAACTGATGGCACCTGGCGGCAAACAACAACAGTATTTTCCAGAAGCAGTTCCATGGGCTGTCAATCCTTCACATTCAAAATCTTGACGTCAATTCTGGTTGCAGAGGACCCGATAGGACAGAGTGGAACTGCCCTCCGAAGGTCTCTGTGACTGTCAATCTTGACAGAAGCAGAGTGCCACCGCTTTCTCCCAGGGATTGGCAAGTGCGTTCAAACCACCGACTTCGTGGTTAGCAGCAGAGAACTTTACCCACTATGCTACCAGGGTCCGACATGTCAGTCCTTCAATCTGTACCTAAAACAAATTAAAATTTAAAAAGGGGTTATGGCCAAGGAAAATGTGTTCCTTTTTTTGTTGAGGCTTAAAGCGCACCATCCTGGAAACCTAGTCGTGAATATTCAGAGGTTGCAGATTGAGTTGATCACAGTACTGAAACACACACTTGAGAATCTCTTCAACAAGCGATTTTAAAATCGAGTTATTACTAGATCTAAAAGAACTGCATGCCTTAACGAGGTAAGGATCAAGTAATTCACCCAAACTAAATTCAAGAATTCATTTTCTCATTTCATTGATTCCCAGTAGACTGAAAAGCCTATGTATCTAACTGCTAACAGACAGGAGGCTGTAGTAAGTTTACTATACTGTTTAATGGATGGACTTAAATAGTGAAGGGATAGTAATGTCCCTGGGCTGTGGATTGCTCATAGTTTCAGAACAGTTATGATGATATCTGGTTAGCTCTTATTACCAAGAATTGGAACAACTATTATATTGTAATATTGCCAGGTTGATCTAATGCTAGCAAAGCTCATAATAGAACTTATCAGTCCAGGCAAGTTTCCATGAATGGACAGGGGTAGTTGTTGCAGGAAGTCTCACTAGTCTCTAAATGGAAGAGCCTACCGTAAAGCTCCACGAACAGCAGTGCAATGTCTTAGGATAATTCTCTGGCTCTGAAAATACAGCTTCCCTACTAAATGGTTTTCTGGTTTAACCCTGAATAGTCCCCTCTCCTATGCTTCAATGCATCCATGAGTCACAGTAGAACTGGTAATGCCACAGTAAACACTTGAACTTGAGAGTGAATTTTTAAAAGATTAGAAGATCTTTTTTTAAATTCCTCATAACCATGTTTTTGTTGTAGTTGTTCGTTGCAGCCGAGTCACTGTTGACCCATCGTGACTTCACCAATAACAGAATTAAACTCCCCGGTGGTGTTCCAGCCCCACAATCATCGCTGTGCTTGAGCCCATGCGATGTTGCAGCCACTGGGCCAATCCATCTCACCGACGATCTTCCTTTGTTTGCTCTCCCCCTGCTCGCCAGCCTGATGTGCCCTCCTGGAATCGCTCCCTCGTGCTGACATGCCCAACGTCTGTGAGACAAAGCCTCACCATTCTCATTTCTAAGGAACATTCTGGCTGTGCATATGCCAAGACAGATTTGTTTGTTCTTTTGGCAGTTCATAGTGTATTTAATGTTTTTTGCTAACGCCAAAACTTGAGGAGGTAGCATATGATCAAGAACAGATAATACTGAAGGATGAGGCCAAATTGCACCAAACTGGGAAAAAAACAAAGCCTCCAGAAATTTATGGAGCAGCAACAATTGGAATTCTCAATAAAAAGATGTAATGTTTGAAGCACTCCCTTACCTCTGCTAAGATATTGGAAAGACAGCCACCTGTCTAAATAAATATAAGAGATCCATATCCGGGCACTGTCTGTGGGAAAGTGTTCCAAAGCAAGGTGGACGTCATTAGCTAATACCATTGCTATCACGTGTAAGCCATATTTTGCTGGAGATCATTAAGAATGACCAGGCACCCATCAACAGAACTTGTTGGTGTTCAAGTGGATTCAGAAAGGACATAGAATGAGGAGTGTCTTTGCTGATGACAGTTGGCCTTAGACTGAAAGCAGAATGTCAGAAAGGTGTTACCAGTGTTGTACCCATTTTGCAAAAGCGTTTGACCGTTTGGTTAACAACAAAGTGGAACGATCGTGAAGAATGGGAATTCTAGAACATTCTCCTGGGTCCTTGTGGAACCTAAACACAGACCAGGAGACAGGATGAGAACACAACAAGGGACAGCTTCTTGATTTCAAACTGGAAACGGTGTGCATCTTGGTTGCATCCTTCATCGTACTTAATCTGTAAAGAGCCCTGAAAGCACAGCGCCGAATCGCTTTGCTCTTCCTGGAACATTGGCCATTGACGTGGACCAGCTACTCTCTGAGGGAAAGAAGTCGTAGTCTGAGTCTGTAAAAACCACAGCCTTCCAAAAGCTATGGGGCAGGTCTACTCTGCCTAAGGAGTCAGAATTCACTTGAGGAAAATAAGTTTGTATGTTTGTTTATTCAGTCTAGCTACTTACAAAATGATGGGAGAAGCTTCATGAACTGAAGTAGACTGGAGGAAGACTCATGAAGCACCAGGCCAGAGAGGTGTGAGAAGGGTCTGATTTTGGCCAAGACTGGACATACAGTGGGGAGACTAGCAGTCAAGAAAAAGCAGGTTCTTTTCTGAAGAAATGCATTTTCCATGAACTCCTATGAGGATCTCTCTCTGGCTCTCTTACCTCATTCCATACGCAATGGCCAGTTTGCCTTGGCAGCAAACAAACAAGCCAACAGTTAGCATTGAGTGTTCCCGGGCCTCCATGGATGCAGAGAACAACCAACTGCCTCCTCGGCTCTACTAGGCTGTGACATCTGGACGTAGATTGCCCGCCCTTTCCTCTTAGGAATCTCTGGGTAGATGTAAACAGTCGTGGGATTCAGCCGGCTCACACTGGATCCACAGAGCAGATTCCTGATTTTTTTTGTCGAGTTCAGTGAATCGGTGGTTAAAGTGATGCAGAAATCACAAACTGACATCCTTTCCTCTCTTGTAACATGCATCCCCGCAGCAGCATATTCTCAATGTCCGTTGTAATGTTCATTCCATCCATAAGTATACAAAATTAGGTGGAACTATGCAGTAATGGTATTCATTTATTCATTTCAAAGAACTCATTATACTTTTGATGAAATTTTACATTTTAATTCTCTTGCCTTTGTTACACCAGTAACCAAACATAGAACTTAAGAAAGAAAATGCCAAACAGCCAGAAATAGACACACGGTCATTCATTTCTGCTCTGTGTTACCCCAAATTCCCCTGAGATTCTGTGAGTGAGGATGCAATTTCTGAAAGTGTTCAAAAAGCTAAAAAGGTTGTCATAACAATTGTTTGATGTTCAGCAGAAGCAGAAAGGGGTTTTACAAAGATGAACATAGTATGTTCAGAGAAGAGAAATCACCTATGTCTAATATATCAAACACAATGAATAGTGTCTAATTGACCTACTCCTAAAGAAACGAGATCCTACTTCTACAGTGAAAAGACGGTTCAGGATAAATCACACAGCTGATGAAAAAATTTTTATAGGAATATTGCAAATATTCTTTAAATGCTAGACACCAATGAAGAAGCAATATGGAAATATTTTACGTAACAGTTTTATTGTTTTACATGAAGTATTATTTAATATTTTTCATCAATATTTTAAAGTCTTTCTTATACCATAATCTAGTTGTGTGTGCCTCTTTCATTATTTTTATTTCAGTATTAACTGTATGAAATAATAAACTACCTTTCAGGGGACTGTTTATTTATTTATTTACTTATTATATTTTTTAAAATCATGGGGACAGCAAACTGGTTGCTAAATTGTTTGAACCCCATCCCTGGCTGTCAACCCCTAGCTTATCCATTAGCAGCTCAATGCTTAGCCCTTTCCCCTCCCAGGGGCTCCTTCCTTGACAGAAACAGCCGGATGCTAGAGAGTCGAACATGCTACAGTGACGGTATATCATTTTGAGAGAAGTTATGGGAAAGCGAACAAATATCAGTGATCCCATGACCATTCTTACTTCTCCGAGGTTGGCAAGCAGAGAAAGGAAGTAAGTTCAGCAAGGCATGCGTAAGTGAGCAAGATAATGGTAAAAGGTCCTGATTAACATTGTGGAAGGTAAATTATTAATTTGCAATTTAGAGCAACATAAATTTTGGTGAAAGAACATTCCTTTAATTATGTATTGATTTTTAAAGTTTTAATTTGAAGGCTGGATCAAAACTATGTCTGGCAACACAATTAAAGTGTGGTTAAAAATGATATGATAAGAAAAAAGCCTGTCAGAACAACTAAATGCAAGTTGAAGGCAGTTTGAAAATTGCTTTTGCAACCTACTGACAGACAGAGCACGTTCCTTTTTTTTTAAAGAACTTTATTTGGTTTTTTATGATGAAATGAAATATGTGCCTGTGGTTACAATAGCAACCTTGTCAGGACAGTTAGAAAAACTGTTAGCCAGCAAAATGTCCATCCGCCAGAACCATCAGCATGACTGTCGTTCCTTTATTGATCCTTGACTCCTATTACTCAGGCATTTAACTCCACATGCACTTTCTGGCAAGGAGGTGCTGAGAGGTCCTCCGGTCAAGTGGATTTCAACCCTATAGGCAACATTGACATATTAATGAGATGATCTGTTTTTGTTCCAATTCTGCCTTGGAATTCACCTGCAAGCTCTCCTGACACTCTGGAAAGCAGCCTAATTTGCATCAGGCTATTAGTGAAAGGCAACACCTTTGATAGTAGACAAAATGTTAAATGCCCTGGTATCTGTCTGCTTTGAACTTGCTTTCTTGCATGTAGGTATGGGGAATTAAAGAGAATATCTCACTCAGATCATGCATTATCAAATTTTGTTTGGGCACGGAAATCTAGTGGTGTCGAGAAGCCAGACTTGGTTCTCAATCATGCCCGGTGAGTTATGGAAGTATTTTGGTTAGTTTAGAAGGCAGCTTAATCCTGCTTGGCACAAAATCCTTAAATTGAGCCAATGCTGAGTCAGCCTTTTGGGATCACAGACTAGTGGAACTTCGGACTGGTTAAACATCAGGCAAAATGTAAGCCATCTTCTCCAGACATACTGCCCTAGAGAGCAGCTGCATGGATCTCAAAGTTAATAGTAGACAATTCCTGAAAGTAACAGGCTATGTCCTAGTGGTGTAGTGGTTATGCATTGTGTTGGACTGCTAGCCTTAATGTCAGCAGTTCAAAACCACCGGCTATAACTCCCATAAAGAGTTGGGAAACCCATGAAGGCAGTTCTAGCCCTGTACTCTGGAGTCACCATCAAGGAGAACCAAGTCAATGGCAATGAGTGTGTGAGTGTGAGTGTGTGTGTGTGTTTGACAAAGCTTGTTTTTAGGAGCCCTGGTGGCACAGTGGGTCATGCATGGGACTGTTCACCTCAAGATCTGTGGTTGAAATCCTCCAGCCATTCTCTGGCAGAAGGAAGAAGCAATCTGCTCCCATAGAGATTTACAGCCTGAGAGGCCCAGGAGGAGCATTAGCACTCTGCCCCCTGTCCCGGAGGGAGCCTAGGAGTGAGAATTGGCCGGGTGGTGGTTGCACGAGATGGCATGGCTTTAGTTTTGGGGTCGACTCTCTCTGAGGATCTGAGGGAAAATCTTTCTGATGTCCCTTTCTTAGCTTCTGGTGCCCAGCAGTGGTCCCTGAGATTCTGTGGCTCATGGCACCGCGCCTCTCTCATCCTGTTCTCTTCACGTGGCTGTCTTTCCTTTCTGTCTTGTTGTATAAGGACATCAGCCAGATTCTAGTAAGGCCCGCCCTACTCCACTCTCACCTCATGTTATCTAAATATATCTGCAAATAACCTATTTCCATACGAGGTAGAATTTGTAGGAATATATCATTTGGAAGGACACCAACCAATCTATGAGCTATTTGCTGATTATCAATCACCTGATTTACCATTTTTCTTCTTGTTTTAATTGGCAAGGTGCACTTATTGTGAGGTTAACTCTGGTTATTCCTTAGCTTATCAAAATCTTCTAAAGGTTTTCTCCAATCTATGATGAGAACTTGGAATAGAGGGTTATGATACCAAGATTGCAAATATATATGGGAGTTCCTACCTTTTACTCTTTGCTCTAAATGTATCTATATGTATGACTTATTGTTGTCTGAAAACATTCTAGAACTTCAGCAAATAGTTTGCAGTTTCTGGCAAGTTGAATCAGATAGGGATGGTGACCAGTGCACAGTCACCCGGCTCCCTCCCTTCTGTCTAGCCCTGCGCAAACACCAACCTCATCCCTGCCTGCAGTCCTCCCTTGTACTTCTCTCCACGGAAATAGGTGTGCAACCAAGCCCCGGGCCATGGCATCAGTTCCGATTTGCCGTGACCCCATAGAGAACCCAGCAGAACTGCTCGGCGGGGTTGCTGAGCCTCAATCTTTACAGGAACCTAAGGGTAAAAAGAGTACATCAGTCAAGAAAAACTGCAATTATTGGCCTGGCTATATAAAAAATACAGTGATAAGGAGCAGTTTATTGAGCACTGTGTAGCAAATATTTTTAAATGTCCTACCTCGTAGATGAAACATGGGTACAATTATCCTATGAGACATTTATCTTAGCCTAATTTAAAATATTTGTCATTTCAGTGATCTTCATCTATGTGGCCTTGGTGGCTTAGTAGTTAAGCACTCAGTTGTTTACAAAAAGGTCAGCAGTTTTAGGGGGGAGTGGGGAGGAGGGTGGGGGAAAATGAGGAGCTGACACCAAGGGTGTTGTGAGAATGATGAAGTCAAATATGTACTAATGTGCTGGACACAAATGATGTATGTACGGATTGGGATGAGTTGTATGAGCCCCTAATAAAATGATTATTTTTTTTAAATTAAGAGAAATAAAAGATTTAATTAAAAAATATCGGCAGTTTGAACACGCCGTTTTTCTCTGCAGGAGAAAGCCGTGGGAGTCTGTTTCCATAAAGATTATAGCGCTGACACCCTGTGGGGTGGTTGCTTTAGTTCCCTGCGCTGTGTCCCATTTAGCTTGATGACAAGGGGCTTGGTTTGGGGGGATCACTCAGTTATCGTCCTTCTCTTAACCACCCTCTTCAGTTTATGTAGGCTCTAAGAAACAAGTGTTAACATAAAACACAATAACTACTTATTGGAGAATTAGATGCCAGCTATGATTCCTAGGGCTTTCTTTACATAACCTATAATTCTGTTTAACTAATTCTATCTGCTCTGTAAGGTACAGCTCGGAAAGCCTACATGTGGTGGCTATGGGTTGAAATCAACTCAATGTCAATGGATTTAGCTTTTGGGATTTTTATTCATCTATCAACAGTATAAATGGACAAAGAAAGGGGACATACCTTTCTGGGGTCAACATTTTAAAATGCTCTCTCATTTGGGGGTTTCTTTCTTTCTTTTTAAAATCATTTTACTGGGGGCTCATATAACTCATCACAATCCACACATCCATCCATGGTGTCAAGCACATCTGTACATTGGTTGCCATCATCATTCTCAAAACATTTTTTTTCTACTTGAGCCCCACCTCCCTCTTGAACTCTTGATAATTTATAAATTATTATTATTTTGTCATGTCTTACACTGTCAAATGTCTCCCTTCACCCACTCTTCTGTTGTCTGTCCCCAGGGAGGGATTTATATGTAAATCCTTGTGATCTGATCGGTTCCCCCTTTCTACCCCACCTTCCCGCCATCCTCCTGGTATTGCCACTCTCACCACTGGTCCTGAGGGGTTCATCTGTCCTGGATTCCCTGTGTTTCCAGCTGTGACCTGTATAAGTGTACATCCTCTGGTCTAGCTGGATTTTTAAGGTACAATTGGGATCATGATAGTGGGGAGAGGAGGAGGAAGCATTAAAGAACTAGAGGAAAGCTGTATGTTTCATTGTTGCTATACTGCACCCTGACTGGCTCATCTCCTCCCAGCGACCATTCTGCAAGAGGATGTCCAGTTGCCTACAGATGGGCTTTGGGTTCCCACTCTGCACTCCCCCTCATTGATATTTGGGAGTTTTCTATACAGAACAGTCTGTAAGCATTCTTCCCCATCATAGCCCTCCCTAGCACAGTCTTCCCTGTTATGGCTGCCCTGCTACCACCACCAACACACACACACACACACACACACACACACACACAATGAGAGAGAGAGTTTTAAGGACTAATACACTAAGTTTTTTACACCCTACCTCAGTCACCATGTAGAGCTAGAGGTCTGTGGTTTTCATCATCCGGTGTCAAAAGCAAAACCATTTACTCACAGTGATCCTGTAGTTAATTCTAACACAGATTACGGTATCTCCATTGGAAAATAAAAGAGATAAGTTATTCAGTTTACCCTAATGTTTTGTTTTCTTCCTTTATAAGCATTTGTAAAGATTATAATTTTTGAAGTGACTAAAATATATTTCACAAAACAGGCATATGACTTAATTATGATTTAATATTTACTGTGCTTCAATGGGATGAAGAAATCGCTAGTCTTCCTTTTTGTGTTACCAAAGATACAAATATTGGCGCTTTGACTCACTTGTAATGTAGTCTCAGGTTCTTTTAGGAAAAGCCAACCATTCTGAGTCGACTGGAGCAAGAAACGTCTCCGAGATGCATGTGCTGCACCACTCATCCATTATTAATTTAGAAATCAGTGGATGTAGCTGCGTGTAAATCAAAACAGTAACAATTGTGGCATTTTTGTTGGTATTGTTGTTTGCTTAGTGGCCAGGCTTCAGTGACCTGAAGTACAATAAACAGGGGATCATATAAGAACGTTGAGTATGCCCACTCATTCTTTATTATTTCATTGTTTTTTAAGCATACAGACATTGACTATTGGAATATTGGACATCTTTGGTTTTGAAGAACTGCAAAAAAATGAATTTGAACAAGTAAGTAGGATTTCTTTGAAATTCACATGTGCTTTCATTTTTATAGTGTTGTAAATTAGTTTTTCATTCAATGAAGATTTCTAGTGTAATTGCTTACAAATGTGGAATTAAAATAGATATTCTGCTTTTATGCCTTTAAATGAGTATTCCTGAGTTGTTGATACATTCCTTATTTTTATATGGCCTGATGGGGGACTTTTTAAATAAATAGAAGTATAATCTCTTTTTAAACTGAAAGTAGACATATTCACTTAAAAATGATATTGTGTTGTGCTTATGGAAACTCTATTTCAAGAATGCAAGAGCATAAAGGGTGCTCTGGATTTGAAAGGAGAGCAAAGGTCTTTAGAAACTTTGGTAAAAATCCTCAGTGGACGTGACAGATGCTTTTATTTGTGCATCCCCTCCCTGTGACATTCACACATGTGACATTGGAATTCTACTGAATTCTACTGCAGACACTTTGGTGACTTTATTTCATTCATAATTTAAGACATTTAGAAAAGCACTCTAATATGCTGGATATTTCAGGATCAATTCAAGAATAACTTTACCACATTAGAGATACCTACTAGTTAAAAGTTAAGTGAGAGGTTAGACAGAGAACCTGCTTTAGCCAGCAGAGAACAAAATTAAATTAGTAGAAGAAAGGTGGAGAAGGGTGAAAATATGGATGTTTGGGGAACTTTCGTTTGTCGTGTCTTATGTTCAGCTTGTTTTCTTTTACAGAGCTGTAGCTAGAAGAGGATTAGATAAAGAATTCACTGGAATTGTGACTTCTGACAGCAGGGCGAATATGTGAGCATTGGTGTCCTCCTCTTTGAAATGGGAATAATAATATGTCCCTAAAGTCATGAGATTAGATCAGAATAGAACCATAGGCATTCGCCTCCAGTTCACTAGAACATTGTCATATGTAGGGATAGGTGGCTAGCTGCTTCTATTAATGGGAATGCTTCAAAATGTGTTAAAGCTGAGCTGCTTTTACTTCAGAAAAATAGTGCATCTTTCTGTGGGTAGATCTTAAATCACCTAATCCAGAGTGAATCAGCATGAACCATGTGCTATGCAAAACTTTACAAAAAGCCCACTCTCAAATAAGACCGAAGAGAGTGTCTTTATTTTCCTCTCTTCCTTTTATATCCAAGAATTAATTTTTTTTAAAAAAGGATGACTTGAAATGTTTCTTAATTTGCTTTTTGCTGTAAGAAGACAATGCTAAATATTAGCAAGCGGTCAACAGAAGGGTATTCAATCGAATACACCCTGGTTCAGAGCAACCCCGGGTGCCGGAGGGGGGTTGTGCTCCAGAAGATTGTCCCTGATTGGCTGGGGAAGTGGCAGATGAACTGGCATCTGGTTGTCCTGCTCACTGCAAGACCAGCAGCTGGACACCACGAGCTGCTCCGTGGGAGAAAGATGGGCTTTCCACGCCCAGGCATTATCTCCGCCTGGGAAACCGCAGGGGCGGTTCTACACTGTCTTAGAGTGAATTTGTTTTTTCTGTTTGTTTTGAGCTAAGTAGATTGAGAGATATTTCTTCTGAAAGGTTTCTGTGTTGACTTACAGCTTCAAACTTTTGGGAAGCAATTGAGTATTGACCATTTTCCTAACTAAGAGACTCAAATAATAATAACCATAGCTAACTTGTATTAAGGATCCTGGATAGGACAAGTGGACTTCAAAAATGTTTGTGTGTCGGTTGCTTTTTACTAATTTACGACTACCACATTACTTAATGAGTAGATTCAATTAAGCATTGTTGTACCAAACTTGTTTTGTGAAAAGTAGTGCGTTAATTTAACTGATAATTTATTTAAAGCTGAAGTTCTACCTACATAGTTTTTTTGGGCCACAGGAATCATTTACATAATCTGAATAATTCAGTTTAAAAGCAAACACAATATTGAAATGGAAAGCATTCCAAAACACAATGTAGCCATTGAGGAACTGAAATTATAGTTCTCAATGTATCATACTAAGTTTGATCAGGGGAGATTTCTATTTTTTTAATTTGATAAAATATATTTTATTGAAAAGAAAATACGCACTACAGTTCTACAGCCTGCCTCTTCTTACCATGTGTTTCTCAGTCCAAGCATTCAAATGTGGTACACCAGAGGTATTGAATTCTTACATTCTGGTCTTAGAAATAGCAAGGTCTCCTGTCTACAGTGTGCGTCACTTGTTTATCCATCTCTGGGCGAGCCATATAAAATAGTGATATGCCGATTATTTATTGAATCTTGACTAACAACTAATACACACCCCCAAACTTTATTTAACTTAGTAAAGGCTTATTTTAGAGGAGATTTTTATACTTGCCTCAGTTTGGGTATTGTTTTAAGATGCCAGAATTTTACTAGTAATCCACTAATAATTCTTAAGCCCATGAAACTGGACATGATTTTTATGTTCTTTTTACTTTTCTAACTTGTCGTAGAGTGGCAATAATGTGCTAATCATCTCAAAGGCTCTCTCCTTTATTTCTTCTTTAAGACCATGCTCTGTGGCAAACATTAATACCTGAGTTCTCCATAGAATATATATGCTATTTTCTTATTTAAACATACTTCTTTCATTATAATTATGTAAATAAAATATAATGTAAATAAAAATAATTATTTTAACCTCTTTATTAATTGTTTCCATTCTGTGTCTTAAAATTCTAAGGCTGTAAGCATATTCTACATGCCAAGGAATAATGTCTTTTTCTTTTCAAGTGTAAAGAATGACTCTTTATTAAATACAGAGAGCAAATTTTAGGGATTTATGAATACAATCTCTAAACAAATTCTTACATACAAGTCATGAACAATAAAATATGTTTCTTTATTTCTTAGCATGTTTGTATTATTCTTTTAGAAAATTATAACTAGAAGTAACTTAGAAAGATAAACCTATTTTCCTTGTGATTATTCCAAATTTCATTCTACATCAGATTTAATAGATCCATAAATTTACATATGAGTTTTCTAAGGTCCCTGGTTTGAAATTTACAAGTCTCAATTCCAAAAATTATTATAGAAATTGAACATTTTTTTTCCTATTGCAAACTTTCAATAAAATATTAAAAAAGAAAGACTGTATTCAGAATCAGACTTAGAAAATATGAGTGGTGTATTTGTTTTATTCTATCTTGGGCTTATTAGGCCATCTATCAATTGCTCACCAGAAAGCCAAGCCCTGAAAACTTGAAATTGTAACTGGCACAGTTTAATGAATGTCTTTTCGGTTGGAATTTTAAAGAATGGAACTGCAGTAATAAGTCGATGACACTTTTGCAATTATTCCTCCATAAGAAGGTTGCCTGATTATTAGAACAGAGACAAATTTGAGTAGATATTAAGAAATATTCCAGAACAGCAGCATCTCTAACATCGTTACCACCAATTAGCTCTAAAATATGTATGCTTGTGACAATCTTAAATGAAAATTTGCTCCAGCTCATAAAATATGCTGATCCAGTTTTATTTCACATTCTTAAGAATTAATTCTATTCAGAACTATTTCCAATTCAATATGTAATTAAGATAATGTTTCAAGTAAAATCTATAAAGTTATAACTTGGCACTGGTTCAACATATCAATGGAGACATACTAAATAATCTGAGCCCCAAAGTACCACATGGCACACTCTGAATTCATTGCCTTGATTAGGTAACTATTATAAATACATTTTGTCACCGCAGTCTCTGTTAGGTAATAGTTTAATTTCATAACCCTTCAAATATTTTCTAAAACACTGATGGCAATGCTATTCTTTGGAATTAAGCAAGCAGTGAGTTCCAAATATATAATGTCTAGTAAGTTGATTGGTGGCAAATTAAACAACGATGCCCCTCCTCTTACAAAGTTCAGTGCCACAGGGAAGGCAGCTATAGGGAGGAGAAGTGGAACGACCATGTAAAAATCGGTTTTGCCTCCATATTTGATTAGGTAGCTAAGACCCCCACCCCACCCAAGAGTTGATTGCTGCACAGGAGGAGGCGGGTTGGCATAGGAGCAGGCTATAAAATCCACAAATGAAATGAATTGCTTTTGTATCTTTTCATGTTAACTTGTTAGATGTAATGGAAAAAAAACACCATGTTTACATTATCCAAAACACATGACTTGTTTCTGTGAAACTCTAACAAGCTCCTGAAGGTTATCAAATAATATGAAATTGATGGCAAAATGCATTCTTAGGTAGAAAAACTTAATATCATAGAGATGCCAATCATCCCCAAGTAACTTCATGATTTAGGACCATGGAGTGCTAATAAATGAAGGAGAATAATAGAATTAGTTTAAACCACTTTTCCGCTCCTTACTATTAATCTAGGCGATGCTTAGCAATGACTCAACGTATTCCTAAAAGGGAGAGAACATAGAGAAACCAACCAAGTGTTCATGGGTGGTG
>NW_022111368.1:5855854-5867319 GCF_000313985.2 Echinops telfairi
GGATAGGAAGGAAAGGAGCAAGGGAGGCCGGAAGAAAGGAAGATTGGAGGAATAGAAGACCAGGAGCAGAGAACCTGCATATCATGGAAATTCTTGATCTAACTACTAATTGGCAAGACAGAAGAGTTGTAAAACCATCAAGATACATTGTGCCAGTTTCTAAAATGTGGAACACTGTAAAAGACAAACTGATTTTTTTCCAGTATATCAAATGCGAAGAAAACCATGAGAAGAGAGATGGAGACTATTAAAATACCCTAAGAGCTACACAAATAAAATCATAGATATTCTTTAGATTCTCATTTATAAGACTATGTATTAAAAATGGTAAGATCACTAATATAATGTAAATTCTTGATATTTGATAAATTTAAGAAATTATGTTTTTAGTATTTTTGTGTAATAATTGTCATAAGATACCCTGAAAACTTATTTTTGAGCTTAAAATATTAAACTAAATGGAATAAGTGATGAATTAAAAGATATGGATTGAACAGAAGAGTTCAGAGTGGCTGTAGAAGACAACATAAAATATCATAATGAAATGTGAAAAGACCTGGAGTTAGAAATCCCAAAGAAAAGAATATCTCCAGTATGTCTCAAGCTGAAGAACAAAAAGAAAACAAATTCAAGCCTCAAATTGAAAAACTGAAGGAATCTCTAAGGAAAGTATTAAATGAGGAGGGAGCACCAAAAGATAATAAAAAGAATACATAGGGTCACGGAGCCAACAAGAATTGGTCTATATTTCACCACTTCCGAAGGCACTCTGATTTCAATAACCCATGCTATGGATGTAGTTTAAAATGCTTTGACAGTCTTGGCAAACAACGAACGTCCAGGAGTTGAAGGAATACCAATTTAAATGTTTCAACAAACCAATGCTAGAGACACTTATTCATCTATGATAGGAAATTTGAAACAGAAATCCTACCTGGTCAACTGACAGGAAGAGATTGATATTTGTATCCATTCCAAAAGGAAGATCATTCGACAGAGTGCAAAAATGTTTGAATTAATTTTATTGAACAATAAAATTATATCACACAATAAGGTATTGTCAAAGACACTGCAGAAACAGTTGGAGCAGGGCATGGAAAAACAACTATCAGAAATTCCAACCAGATTCAGTAAAGGAAATAGAACAAGGAATATCATTGCTGAAGTCTAATGAACTTTGACTGAAATCAGAGAATACTGGAAAGGTGTTTACCTGTAATTCATAGACTATGCAAAGAAATTTGACTATGTGGATTATAAAAGATTGTGTCTATTTCAAGGAATGAGAATTCCAGAAAACTTCATTGGGCAAAAAGTACAGAACCTATCCAAAGAACAAGAGGTTATTAGTCAAGGTTACACGACACAGCCTTACTAGGTGAAAATGAACAGGACTTGAACTATTTCCTGAAGCTTGGATTATACTTTAGCATCAATAAAACAGAAATCCTCACAACCAGACCAAGAATCAATATCATGACAAAAGGAGAGACCGATTGACGTCGTCAGTGATTCATTTTACTTGAATCCACAGTCAACACCCATGGGTGCCGTAGTCAAGAAATCAAATAACAGATTGCATTTGTCAAACCTGTAGCAAAGATGCCTTTAAAGTGTTAAAAAGCAAAAGATCTTACGTTGAGAACTAAGTTGCTTCTGACCCAAGTCATAGGGTTTTCAGTAGCCTCTTAAGCATGTGCAAGCTGATCAGGGAATAAGGAAAAACTGAAGAAGAATTTATGTCCTTGAATTAAAATGTTGATGAAGAATATTGAATATTCCATAGACTTCTAGAAGAACAAACCAATCTGTCTTAGAAGATGTACAGTCAAAATGTCCAGGAGAGGATATCAAGGTCTCACTTATTTTGGGACAAGACCTCATGTTTGGTGAATCAATGACATTGATTGCCCCAGTGGCTGAAACAACGGGCTCATATGTGGCAGGGATTGTGAGGTGGGTGTGGCACCAGGCAATGCTTCCCTTTCAGACCTACAAGGACAGGAGTGGGGCTCGGTCTAACTTAGTGACACAGGACAACAGCAACATGTGTAGTAAAAAGTATAAAAATGTGTTTCTTAAAGCCCTTAATATCATATAGTACAATAAGAAAATTGGACTCTAGATGTGTTAATGAAATGTCATAATGTTTAGAAATTGCTTGAAGTGAACCCACTTCTGAGGTGGATGGGGCAATGGATCTAGCTAGATACGAAGCAGAATTGGCGATGAGTTGATAACTGTTGAAGCAACTGTTCACTATAAGGAGTTCATTACAATAGGCCCTTCGGCTTTGGGTAGGCGTTAAAGTATACGACTGTTCCTTGAATTAGGGTTGCTGTTTCTCTTCTCCAAGCATCAATTGCAAAGCTCTGCGTGCTCCAGCCTGACCCCAAAAACACTCACAGAAAAGTATAGAAGAAAAGAATCTATCATGCAATGACCTACCGCACCCCAAGCCCCACTAGACGCGGGGCATGCAAATCTATAACAGTTTATCTTTGAAGCTATAGAATGTAACCAAATTACACATGGACAAGCTGCTGTAAGAATGTAGAGAACTATGATAGAGAATTAATGTGGTCAAAGTAAAAGCTTCTGTCACCGAAGATAGATACACTATCTTGAAGCCAGACTTCATCGACATGAATTTGGGGAAAGTTGTCAAAGAATTTAGAACTTAGTCCTGCCGGAGAGTGTTCCTTGGAAAATGAGACTTTCTGGAAAATTCATATCAACCAGGATTTTATCAAGGGAGAGCGAGATCTTCAAAAAGGGTGAAAAAATGCAGATGTGATCAGGTCTAGCATTTTATGGAGTATGATTGGCAAGGTAAACCTCAAAAGAGAATCTCTGTTTTATTAATGGTAAATCACTAGTGAAGACACCATCCTTCAAAACAAGACAAAACAAAAAACCATACAAAGATGACTCAAATAATATTACCATAAATACCACTAATTAAAAACTTACCAGGTTCTCTTCCTATAGATCACCCCATCTTATTGATGTAAAGTAGTTACAGCCTCTGACATATAAGGAGAGGGCCCTGGAGGTATAGGGGGTGCGCATTGAGCTGCTAACCACAAAGTCAGTTTGAAGCCACCGGCCACCCCACAGGAGAAAGATGGGGCTTTCTTCTCCCATAAAGAGTTACAGTCTCAGAAATGCATAGGGCCGTTCTACACTGTCCTAGAGGGTCACAACAAGTCAGCACTGACTCTATAGTAATGAGTTGTTGTTTGTTTATTTGTTTTCTTATACTAGAAGAACCTTTACTTTTTAAAAGTCACTTAGTTAATTCTGACTTCTGGAAACTCCTAGATTTCCAGAATAATAACACAATATGTTGATAAGGATTAAGGGAATTTAAACCCTTATTCCTTGCTGATTGGAATGCAAACTGGTAGAAAATAACATTCACAAATCCTTTTGAGTATTTCTGTGGACACATGATGGTTTTCTTAAAAACAAACAAACAAAATAAAAAACTGCTATCATGTAGCCACAGTCACACCCCATTATGTTTTTAATGGCTGTGACCTTTCATAATAGATGGCCAGGCCTTTCTTCAGAAGTGGATTCAAACCCCAACAGTTTGCTTAGTCATTGCATGGGGCCTATCTGATCACCTCTTTATGGCATGAACCCCAGTATCTGGTCACCCCTTTATGGTATGAACCCCAGTATCTGGTCACCCCTTTATGGCATGAACCCTGGTGGCTTAATTATTATGCACTCAACTGCTCAGTCAAAGTGGGCCTCCCAAACACACCAGCCAATTCACAGGCAAAATGACCTGCTGATTGGCTCCAGTAAGGATTATAGCTTAGGAATTGATCGGATGGCACAGATCAATGAGCAGGGGGGCACTGACTCACTGGGGAAATCCCCAGAGAAAAAGTTGCAGACAGGAGGAGAATGGGTGGAAAACAAAACATCACGGATAAACCAAAACAAAAGATTGGTGTTCCGGTGGGAAGCATAGAGGATAGGCCATGGCAGGTGCTCAGTACATACTTGTTGGCAGAGGGCTCTGGTGCAGATGCTGGTCAGGAGTTAACCCTACTGCATATGACTGCGAACAACAGTCGTCCTCACTTGGTAAGAAAAAGAGAATAGTGTCAGAGATGGTGTTCTCTAATTATGAGCTTAAGATAGATGACAGTAGGAGAAAACCAGCATGACCTTTCCTAAACAAGGTAGGCAGAGAAGAATGCTCTCCACAATTATTGGAACAAACACAATCTACTCTCCTTTTACCGCACCCCAGCACCATGTTGTAGGTAATACATCAAAATAAAGATCAATGGAATTGTTGGAGAAAGCACAGGGAGTGAACAGCTAACAATGTGGAAAGCCTGGAGATAGTCTGCAAAGAAAAGGAAATTAGAAGTTCCCAGTCCACATTGGCTCTGAAAAGACCCTGACATTTTCTGCAGAAGAGAATCTCATGAACTTACGTTACGCCACTGTTTCCCCAATAGGCTTCTGTTTGTCTGCTTGTCTGTTTTTCAGAGAAGGTCTACTGATATTTCCAAAAGGCATCTTCTCCTAAACATAATTGAGAAGTGCTAGATTATTTGAGATCTAGCATCAGTTCTAGATAGATATTCTAAGTAGATAGATTAATATTCATTAAATGATGAGTGAATCAGTGAACGGATTGTGCATCCTTTGTGTCATTACCTACCTTAGTGTGTTCAACAATGTCTACATGCTAGCATCATGTGAAAAGCGGTTGAAATATATCAATGTCTGACGCGCACACTGATTTAATTGGTTTGGGTTTAGGGCCAGACATCAGCCTTTATACAAGCTCCCCAGTTAATTCTAATGTGCAGACAGGATTGAGAATCACTGTCTAATGCCTGGGGCTCTGCCTTCAATTGGAGTCAGCTTTAATTAACCTTCTACTTTACTGCTGTGATGTATATGTCATGCTCTATTTTATATTTGCTTCAGATATGTTTCTAAGAGTTATAAGAATAAAGGGAGAACAATTGGTGAAAATTTACTTAAGAAATTAACTTTGCCATTAATATGAATGAAGGCCATCTGGATAAGCAAATATGTTTCTAATACTAAACAGTGTCTTCAAGGAGTGCATATTTTTTATCATTAAACAAGTTAGCAATGGCCCTTAATGGACAAAGCATGTATTTAAATTAGAGGAGTAGGCATACTAATTAAGTATTTACTTAATAATTAATCATTAGTATTTATGAGTACTCACCTTTCACCCACACTAAGGAATACCTGGGGATCTTCTGGGATCCTAGACATAATTCTGATGAATAGAATTGGAAAGTAAAATTGATGGTTAATTGGCATTGAAGTCAATGATGTACTCAATAATTCATCAAGATGCATGGTTTTTGTATAATAAAATAACTTACTTGTAGAAATCTTCACTTTAGTTTCCCACAGGTTTAACTCATACCCACATATCCAACTCCAGCAGATTCAATGGAATGATATCAAGAATAGACACATTTTGACCAAGATTTTGACCACTATTTTATTGGAAGGATACATTTTTCCATTTTTCAGCTAGGTAGGCGGACATTGGGTGATGTGTCCATTTTATGCGTCTTATTTACATTGACTAGCAATTTTAAAGGTCATGTTCCAGGATTGCCCCCATATTTTAACTCTAATTCAATAGTCCGTTGAACAGTTAAAACAGGGGAAAGAGCAATCCACTGGCATCACCCATTAGTTGTGAGGAACAATGTGAGAAGATGAATGGGCTGGATTATACCTAGGTAACGAGTATTTTGATGACAGAAACCTCGTAAAAGAATTTGGGCATATGGAAAAAGGCAAATGGAGAGGTCTTTTATTTTCTCCTCTTTAGGTCTTTATAAAACTTTAGTCATTTTCTTAATAAGAATTCATGAAATATCTCATCAAATATCATAAATATTATTTCATTTGCAAATAAGATGTTAATTTCCTTTTAGAAGTGATCTATCTAGTTATTACCATCTATAAAAGTATAAATTACTCATTTAAAATGATTTTTATTGAGTTCCTGAACTCTTAATATTTAAAAATGCAGTTTTAGTTTTTACCTAGTATACAGTGAACCCTCGCCACTTCGCGCTTCGACTTCTGCGGCTTCACTCTATCGCGGTTTTTGCATAATAGCGCATGCTCTGTCATTACTGCCACTGATTGGCTCCATACTATACACACTTCTGTCTGCATCGCTATGTATCGGAGCTACATATCAGATGCATTTTTGCTTTTGTACAGTGTACTGTAATTGTTTGCGATTTTTAAGAAATTTTATCTAAGCCCTATGATGGCTCCTAAACGAGCTTCTTCTTCTAAGCCTTCTGACAATAAAAATAAGCGCCAGAGGAAGATGCTCACCATCCAGGAAAAGGTAAAACTTTTGGATATGATCAAAGATGGCAAGAAAATCATGGAGGTTGCACGCCATTTCGACTTGAATGAGTCTTCCGTTCGCTCCATCCGTTGTACTTCATAATATAATAAATAATAAATGATAATTGTAACGTCTAAAATGTTTTACTGCATTTTCCCCTTTTCGTTTAATAAATTGGGTAATACGAGTGTAATGGTGACTAAAGGGTGTTTTTTCATGTCCTCTATGCTCTAACTACGAAAATATTTGATTTACAAATAAGGAATCCTACTTCGCGGAATTTAATTTATCACGGTAGGGTCTAGAACCGATTAACCGCGATAAACGAGGGTTCACTGTAATATCATCTTTAAGGGTGAACGTTGTAGACTATGTTGGACTGATTTACATTTCTGTCTTGACCACTTAGTGACTCTGTGACTTCGGACAAGTTCCACTTTGTCCTTAGGCCTCAGTTTCTTTATCCGGTATATGAATAGAATAATAGTGATCACCTCATCCCTTGATCAGTTTCTTTATCCGGTATATGAATAGAATAATAGTGACCACCTCATCCCTTGATGAGAGAATTAAATACAGTATAGACTTGAGTACAAGCTGACGCGGCCATCAGCTGAGGCACCTAATTTTACCACAAAAACTGCATTAAACATGTACTGAAAAACTCGGCTTATGCACGAGTATATACGGTAATTTGTGTAAGGTACTTAGAACTTGGTCTGGTATGAGGCTATTTATATGATAAAATTAGTTATTTGTCTTAATGTATTTTTATTAATATAATTAACATCTTAAGATTAGCATTCTTGCTAGCTGTATAACAGCAGTGTGAGCTATCCTCTACGATTAGCTAAATTCTGTTCTCGCTCCTGGCCTGGGGTAGAGATACGTGTGATGTCTCTAGAACCCAGATGGATTTACAAACTTTGTCTGGATGAGAGAGTGAAGAAAATGTGTCTTATGACTATTTTCTTATAAGAAACATGTACTTCTGTAGTTCATAAAGAAGATTGAGGCAGAGATCTGCATTGGATTTCATCAGCACAGAGATAGCATATCAATCTAGGAGACTGAATAAGCACAGGTAGAGAATTGATCAAGCTCTCATATGAAGAGATCACGAGTTGGAGACTTGGAAAAGAAGGAGTTGTCAGTGAGATCTGAGCAGTGCCCAGACAATCTGCACTCCCTGAAGACAAGCAGGGCTGTATTCTAAAACAGCCAGAGAATCAACTCTGCAAAAGCTCACCGAAGTCCTTCTGCTACCTTAATACTAAACCTATAAATATAGGCTCATAGATCTATTTCCTCATCCTCATATAAATATATTTGCATATGTACATGTCTTTATCTAGACCTCTATAAATGTCCTTTGCCTCCCAGCTCTTTCCTCTATTTCCCTTGATTCTCCTCCTGTCCCACTATCATGCTCAGTCCCCACCAGGATTTCAGCACTTCCTCTTTATTATGTTCCCCTTGATCATGCCCTACCAGGTCTCCCACACCCACCTCCCCACCAATTTGGATCATTTATAGGTTTAGAATTAAGTTAGCAGAAGGACTTTGGGCCTCCACTCAAGAACTCCCTCAATGCAAGAATACTTTCTTCTATTAAATTGGCATTCTATGATGCTCACCTTCCCAACACAACCGCTCTAGACAAAGCGGGTGCATAAGCAAATGTGGTGAAGAAAGCTGATGGTGCCCGGCTATCAAAAGATATAGCTTCTGGGGTCTTAAAAGCTTGAAGGTAATCAAGCGGCCATCAAGCTCAGAAGCAACAAAGCCCACATGGAAGAAGCACACCAGCCTATGCAACCACGAGGTGTCGAAGGGATCAGGTATAAGGCATCATCAGAACAAAAAATCTTACCATAGTGAATGATGGGGGGAGTGCAGAGTGGAGACCCAAAGCCCACTAGTAGGCTACTGGAGATCCCCTTGCAGAGGGGTCTCTGGGAGGAGATGAGCCAGTCAGTGTGCGATGTAACAATGATGAAAAATACAACTTTCCTCTAGTTCCTAAATGTTTCCTCCCCGCTCCCACTACCATGACTCGAATTTGACCTTGCAAGTCTGGCTAGACCAGAGGATGTACACTGGTACAGATAGGAACTGAAAATACAGGGAATCCATGGCAGATGAGCCCTATAGGACCAGTGGTGTGAGTGGCGAAACAGGTAGGGTAGAGGGAGACTGGGTAGGAAAGAGGGAACTGATTGCAAGGAGCTATATGTGACCTCCTCCCTGGGGGAAGGACAACAGAAAAGTGGGTGAAGGGAGACGTCGGACAGGGCAAGATATGACAAAATAACAATTTATAAATTATCAAGGGCTCATGAAAGAGGGGGGAGGGGGGAAGGGGGGAAATAAGGACCTAATGCCAGGGGTTTCAGTGGAGAGAAAGTGTTTTGAGAATGATGAGGGCAATGAATGTACAAATGCGCTTTACACAATTGATGTGTGTATGGATTGTGATAAGAGTTGTATGAGCCCCTAATAAAATGATTAAAAAAAAAAAAGCTCACTGAGAGGTCAGGGGAACAAAGAAGAATATTAGGTATAGAAATGTACGAATCTCTAATGACATCTACGGGATATATTTTGGTGGAAGCGTGAAGGCAAGGCTTTAATTAGAATGGTTTTAGAAAACAATGCAAGGGACAGAATTTGAGATGATGGTAAGTAGAGACAACTTTGGAGGGATTTGACATTAAGAATAAATAGAGGAGATAATAGAGAGGGAGTAACATCAGCAGAGATTTCACTGTGATTAGATTTACCTTATTTTATATTTCAATATTTTTAAGATCAATGTTTTTATTTTATTTTAAATTCCGGGAGGGTGGAGGGAAGGTGAGGGAGAAAGGGGGAACAGATTACAAGGCTCTACATAAAACCTCCTCCCTGGGTGACAGACAGCAGAGAAGTGGGTGAAGGGAGGCATCAGATGGTGTAAGATATAACAAAATAATAATTTATAAATTATCAAGGGTTCATAGGGGAAGGGGGAACAGGGAGGGAGGAGAAAAAGGAGGAGCTAATATCAAGGGCTCAAATAGAAAGCAAATGTTTTGAGAATGATGATGGCGACATATGTACAAATGTGCTTGACACAATGGGTGGATGTATGAGTTGTGATAAGGTTGTACGAGCCCCAATAAAATGATTTAAAAAAAGAAGAAATTCAGGTTTTAAAGTTAAGACATAATGTGCTTTTTTTTCCTTATGGAAATGACTTGTTAGAAGGGAAAAAAATAGAGGAAATTAGAAAATCATGTGATAAAATAATTACTACAGCAAAATGCTTACACCTATTATTCTTCCCATAAGAAACTCCATCTTTAATCTTCCCATCAATAGTGTGCATTCATAAATGAGAAAAACAACAACACTTTCCTTTTCTTTGGAATCCCATGGTGAGCCCAAATTTGATCTTCCATTTGCTGACTAGAGCCAAAATATAATTTTCCATTAGAAGTATATTTAAATGTTAGTATATCCTAGAATACAATGTTGTAAAGGTAATGTTGCAATTTCGCTTTTTGTTATTGCATATACTCCCTTTAAAATGAGTAGTCAAAACACACAATGTGTGCTGAAGCGCTTTACTTTAGCTAAGAAGGCAATATAAAAATGGTTGATCTCAATAGGCTATTAGATTTTGAATATTGCTAAGTCACTCTTTCTCCCTTCTGAAGTTATGTCATAGAATGAGAAGCTCTTCACTACTGGTTTACCTTTTTCTATTTTCTATTTTCCCCATAATAGCTGTGTGTCAACATGACCAATGAGAAGATACACCACTATATCAATGAAGTGCTATTTCTACAAGAACAAACAGAATGTGTACAAGAGGGAGTTGCCATGGAAACAGCATATTCTCCTGGTAACCAGACTGGAGTTTTGGATTTTTTTTTCCAGGTATTCATACAATATAATTGGATTCTTTACAAAATGTATGCATTTAAATGTACTGCAGAAAAAGAATATTCTTTCAAGTAGCCTTCTTTTGATATATATTCTGAGATATCTTTATTTATGACACTGCAATATTTTTGTAATGAAAAATATGCTATTTTTTTGAAGAGGCATTTGAAGGAACATTAATTCATTGAAAGCACAATAAATATTGGATCATTTTGTTTTAAAAATGGAAGTGGTTCTGTCTTTGAAACACTATTTGGCATGGTTACAAATGCTCAACAGACAAAATTGAGATTTCATAAAATAATATCTAACACTAAAGAATCCTAAAAGCCATTAATAGGAATATTTAGTTATCATTAAATTTTAAAACTTGAATATAGATGAATTAGGCAAAAAATGATATATACACAAATAAAGTATTTTCATCAAAATCAAGAGTTATAGTAGATGTAGTAGTGGCTCACAGGTTGAGCTGTTACCACAAGGACAGCAGTTTGAAGCCAGCAGGCGTTCAGAAGGAGAAATTGGAAGCTTTCTGATCTGGTAAAGACTAACAGCCTCAGATACCCAGAAGGGTAGTTCTTTGTCTTATGAGTTATGGTTGATTCAGTGGCAGTGTTTTGGTTTGGCTTGGTTTAAATGATTTTTACCTGAAATGAAAGTCTTTGGTTCCATATTGCTATCACATAAATAACCATCTATAATATAAAGAGTTATCCTGTCGACTAACAAGAGGACACAATATGAATTTGCCTGTAATATGTGAAAAGACATTGAACATTGATGAAAATGGATGGCATTCAGCTATCAGGAGAACCTATTTCATTTTCTAGCTTACATATCTGTCAGTGTAGACTTACAAATCACTTCTTTTCATACTTTTTCTGATACTGTCAGATGCTTTTTTCTTGTTGCCAGCATGTCAATATTTTTCATAAATAGTGCTTGATTTGCCTATTTAGAGGTAAAAGAATGATGTAAAATTGGGAACCATGTATATGTTTATTTAAATGAAAATAAAAAACCTCGCTCACTAAACTCTCATTGCCATCGAGTCGAGTCCATGCCTCCTAATAGAGCCTATAGGACAGGTTAGAACTGCCCCTGTGAGGTTTTGAGACTGTAACTCTTTACAGGA
>NW_022111368.1:5867748-5878811 GCF_000313985.2 Echinops telfairi
AAATATTTATTTCTAATGACAAATAAATGAAATTTTGTTTTGAGGCATGGTGTAGCATGAGTAGCAGTCTTCACGTCGGGTGAGTGTATGTGGGCATATCTGCATGTGGGCAGACCCGCGTGGAGACAGACAGAGGAGCAGTGCCTTGGTTCCTAAAACCATTGGAAATATGTGGTTTTTGACCCCTGGGAAAAGGTTGTTCAACCCCCCAAAGGGGTCGCGACCCACAGGTTGAGAACCGCTGCTGTAAAGCCTACAGAAACCACCAGCTCTTCCATGGGAGAAAGACAGGGCCTTCTGCTTTGCTGCAGTCTGGGAAACTCACAGGGACAGTTCTGCCCTGTCCTATAGGGTCACTGGGAGTCAGCCTGGACTCCGTGAGAGTGACTGAAGTGACCCGAGAAGGACTTGGGAGCAGTGGTGGGATAAGTATTCCGGTCAGCATTCTTTGGAAATAGGAGAAACCATTTCTCCCTGACACTTCTCTTTGGCGACAATAAAATAGATTCAAAGACATACCAACTATCAGGTAAATTTCGCATTTTTATTCACAAAATTGTAGGTCTACATACCTTAGACCAGGGATGCTCACACTTTTTCAGCCTGTGAGCTACTTATAAAATGATCAGCTCAAAATGATCTACCAACTACAAAAATGCAGAACAAATATTTTTATTTATTTCTTACATTTATTCATAAAGGCATTGAGAATTCTTTATATTTATAACGTATGTTTATGTACCTTGCATAACCACATGAGTCCATATTGCACAACACAACACAATTAAGTATGTACATTTTTTGTCGTGACCTGAGTTTACTCTGATGACTTGCACTGAATGGAGTGAGCAAGGGATGCATAGTCCGGACAGTAGGGGCTGACGGCCAGCCTCAAGCACACTTCCAAATGATGCTCAGTCAGGGTGGAAGGGTACTTGGACTTAATGATCTTCATGTGGGAAAAGACTGACTCACATAAGTAAGTGGAGGCGAATAATGCAGTCAAGGAGGTAGCACATGTTCTCATGTTTGGGTACTTTCCCTCTGCGAGTAAGTTCCAGAACTGTTCATGGCTCTGGACTTCAGCTGAATGTCAGCTTGTCGTGTCGAAATCTCCCATTCCGTATGAAAGTGATACGTTTTTGTCTTCTTACTTGGACCAGCTCCCCCACTCATTTTAATACCCTTTCTTACGTTTAAGAGAAAAAAACCAAGGTCTAAAATTTGGCGATAACTTAGCTCGTCAGTTTTGCTGCACTTAGCGCAGTTGTTTGCGCATGCGTTTGACACCTAGGATTGCATCTGATTGGCTGCGCTGTGTATCAGTTAAGTGACGGGATTGATGAGAGGCTTTCCATCTATTTTTTTACATGCCTTGCGATCTATCCACACTACATTTGTGATGGACTAGTAGATCGTGATCGATGTATTGAGCACCCCTGCCTTAGACATTGGGGACCTGAAATAGATGGTTATTGGCTATTTTTAATCTGGCATTTATATGGTAGATTTCCTGGGAATGAAAAATGCAAAAGGAATAGTGTCACCTTCATTGGCAAAAAAAACATTTCAAGATCTATCTTGAAGTACAATGCTTTCTGTGATAGGATGATTCTATATGTCTACCAGGAAGGACAGTTAGTATAACTATTATTCAAATTTATGCACTGACCATTACAACCAGTGATGAAGAACTTGAAGAAATCTATCAGGTTCTTCAAGGAGCTCCTGTGGTTTAGTGGTGACGCATTGGCTGCTAAATTCAAGGTCAACTGTTCAAAACCACCAGCCCGTTGCAGTCTCAGAAACCCATAGAAAGAGTTCTGCCCCATCCTGTAAGATTGTTATGAGTCAGCATCAACTCCACGGCAATGGATATCATGTTCTTCACCTTGACATTGATCACGCATGCGCTCAAGGTTCATTGATTATCTGTGATGTGATTATATGAACGTGAATGATACACAGAAGAAAGATTAGTATATTGAAAATATTGTCTTGATGATGGAAGCAAAGCTGGACATTGAATGATAGATGTTTACAAGACCAACAACTTCATTGCAAATATCTGTTTTCAATAATAACAAAAAGCATGTGGACCTCACTAGATACACTACAGAGGAATTTAATGGAATACATGTGTGTGGGGGGAAAAAGAACAAGGGCAATGCTTAATATCATTGGCCAAAACAAGGCGTTGGCCCAACCATGGAACAGAGTATCATTTCCTCATATACAAGTTCAGCTTGAAGATGAAGAAAACATTTTAAAAGGCCAAGAGAGCCAAAATACAACCTAAGCATACCCCACCTGATTTTAGAGATTGTCCCTAGAACATGATATGTGAGGAAAAGCAAAAGGTGATTAAAAAGACAGGAAAGACCTGCCCTGAGCTCACTACACTGAAGTCAGCCTCTAGGGGCATGCAGCAGAGCAGCAGGGGGAGCAGAGCAATGAAGTCCCCAAGGAGAGATGTGGGGCCAGGGCATGACACCCCATCAGACTTGAGCAGAAAGCACTCGTGAAGGACAACAAATAGACCCTGAACTATTTATGCGGGTTTTTTTGTGTTGTTGTTGTTCTAGCTATTGTTTTACTTTCTATTGTTGCTTCATTGTACTCAGTCTTATGATGGTACATAGCATGTCTACCTGTAAGGGATAGGCGGGATAAACAATCCAGAAGAGAGAACAACAGGATGACAGTTCTGGGGGGGACATGGGAGAAGGGGAGGCAGGGGGAAAGGAAATAGGTGTTAACAAACCCAGGCAAAAGGGAACAAGTGATCCAAAATCAGTGGCCAGGAGGGTGGAAAAGGTCTGGCAGGGCTGGATCAAGGGCAATGTAACCAAGCGGAATTCCTAAAATCCAAATGAAGGCTGAACCTGATAGTGAGACAAGAGGAAAGTACAAAGAAATAGAGGAAAGAACTAGGAGGCAAAGGGTAGTCATAGATTTAAATCGAGGCATATACATATGTAAATATATTTATATACAACAAAGGGGAAATAGATCTATGTACATATATTTATAGGTTTAGTATTAAGGAAACAGATGGACAGTGGGTCCCTGATCAAGTACTCCCTCAACACAAGAACACTTTGTTCTAACCATTTGGCAGACTGAGATGCTCACCTTCCTGGCACGATCAATGAAGACAATGGGTACACAAGCAAATGTGGTGAAGAAAGCTGATGGTACCCAGCTACCAAAAGATATTGCATCTGCAGTCTTAAAGGTCTGAAGATAAACAAGCAGCCATCTAGCTGAGAAACAACAAAACCCACATGGAAGAAGCAGACCAGCCTGTCCTGGCTCAATCACTGAGACAAAGCAGGTGCATAAGCAAATGAGGTGAAGAAAGCTGATGGTGCCCAGCTGTCAAAAGATATAGACTCTGGGGTCCTATAGGCTGAAATATAAACAAGAGGCCATCTAACTGAGAAACAACAAAGACCACATGGAAGAAGCACACCAGCCTATAAGATCACAAAGTGTCAAAGGGATCAGGTATCAGGTATAAAAGACAAAAATAAAAAATCAAAAATCATAGCATTGTGAATGAGGGGGAGTGCAGAATGGGGACCCAGGGCCCATCTGTGGGAAATTGGACACCCCCTTTCAGAAAGGCTGTGGGGAGTAGACGAGCCAGTCAGGGTGCATTGTAGCAATGATGAAATATACAATTTTCCTCTAGTTCTTGAATGCTCCCTCCCCCCACTATCATGATCCCAATTCTACCTTATAAATCCAACTGCACCAGAGGATGTATACTGGTACAGATAGGAACCGGAAACACAGGGAATCCAGGACAGATGAACCCCTCAGGACCAGTGGTGAGAATGGCAATACCAGGAGGGGGGAGGGAAAGTGAGGGAGAAACGGGGAACAGATAACAATGATCCACATATAACCTCCTCTCTGGGGGACGGACAGTGGAGAAGTGGGTGAAGGGAGATGCCAGATGGTATAAGATATGACAAAATAATAATAATTTATAAATTATCAAGGCTTCATAGGGAAGGGGAGAGTGGGAAGGGAGGGAAAAAATGAGGAGCTGATACCAAGGGCTCAAGTAGAAAGCAAATGTTTGAGAATGTGTGCTTGACACAATGGATGGATGGATGGATTGTGATAAAAGTTGTACGAGCCACCAATAAAATTATTTTTTTTCAAAGACAGGAAACAAAGATATTACTAAAGTGGATGTCAGAAAAAGTTTTAAAAGTTACACTTGATGGTAGAGTACCTAGTGCAAATGAAATAATTTATGAAGTAAAAAAGCTGAGCAGAAAGTTTCAAAGGGCAGCTCAAGAAGGCAAAGTAAAACATTATAATGAGATATCTAATGGCCTGGTGTTGAAAACCTTAAGGTAAAAACAAGTTCAGCATATTCCAAGCTGAAGTAACTGAAGAAAATTTCAAACTTGATCTGTTAAATTGAAGTATTCTATGGGCAAAATCCTTGCAGGAAGCATCAAAAGAAAATGAAAAGAATATATAAAATCATTGTACCAAAAAGAATTGGTTATCATTCAACTGCTTTAAGTGATAGCATATGATCATTCACCCACTTCAAGTGATATCATATTATCAAGAATCAATGGGATTGAATACAGTGATCCACTGCACTGAAGGCATTGTGGATAAGCAAGTCTTTGGAAATTGCTGGATACTGATTCAAGTATTTTGACAAGTTGAAATATTTGAAGCCCTCCGTAGTTCATGCCAAGAAATTTAGAAGACAACTATCTGACCAACATACGTTAGGAGATATTTTAACCAATTCCAAAGAAAGGTGACCCAACAGAATGCAGAAGTTATTTAACAATATTATTCATATCACATGCAAATAGAACGTGGCAGTGGTACATCCACAAGGAGCCACCAAAAATGCCAGTCAGATTCAGAAAAAGTGGAATGAGGGATATCATTGTGAATATCAGACATGTCTTGAGTGAAAGCAGAGCAGCCCCAGAAGATGTTGACCTGCCTTTCCATTACTGCACAAAGACATCGAGCTGTGTGGATAGTGATGTACCATGGGAAACTGCAAAGAATGGGAGCTTCAGAGCACCTCACAGTGCTCATGTGGGGTGCACAGACAAGAGGAAGTTATTTGGACAGAACCAAGGGATAAAATTAGGAAAGGTGTGTGTCAGGGTTGTCATTGTTTCACCATGTTTATTTAATTTGTTGAGCAGATCATCTAAGAAGCTGGACTATTTAGAGATGCGTGCATCTTCAGGATTGGAGGAAGGCTCATTAAAAGCCTATGATCAGCACTTTTAATTTCTGCATATTCTATGTTTATTTTAAAATATCATGTATTTGCCTTATGACCTTGGGAATAAGTAAACCAGATTCTCATAAAGTTCTCTTAAGTGTGTAGTACATTTTTTTGCACCCTTGGGTACTTGATGCGTTTGATGGCTATAATGAAAATGAAAACCTTTCCTCCTCATTAGTGCAATTCAGTCACTTCTAACACTTCACTTTTGAAGAAGTCAAATGTCATCAAATCTTTTCTTATGACTTACTTTACCATGTTCTGTTTACTTCAGATACTTCTGCAACTTTCAAACATTTAGAAGGCTTAGTTATTATAATTATTTCATGACTTTCAAACATCTAGAAATCATAATGATCGTTCGCAATTTTTAAAACCTTGTTAGTTACCAATCACTGTATTCTTGGAAAACACCTTCTTAGTTTTTGGAATCAATTGGTTTACTTCTCTTTCAATCAATCCCTTCCAATACACTAAATTGTCTTTACATTATTGAAACATATTTAAGTGCTTTAGGAAATGTGTTGGTTCAGGTTGACTAAAGAAACAAAACCAGAGACCCTCATATATGTGTGAGAGAGAGCCTTATGTCAAGAAGTAGTTATATATAAGGAACCCATTCCCTCCCAGAGCAGACCAAGTCTATAAGTCTGATACCAATCCATAAATCCCTATTCAGACTCACACAACCACAAGCAATAATGCAAAATGCAGGAAGATCACAGGCCAGTGGGTAAAAATTCTTGTGGGTCAAGTGGAGGTGGAAGCATCACAGGACTTGTGCAGGTCTCAGATTGGACCCTCAACAGAAAGGTGAAGGGAGAGAGAGAGAGGAAGGCTTCCAGGGTCTTCCATGAGAAGATCCCACCCACAAGGAGTCACCTTCAGGCTGTGACCTCGTTGACAGGCTATACTACACCCCTACACTTCAAGTTGAAAAAAAATTATGTAACTACCACAGAAAACAGCATGAAACTTCTCACCCCCCACCCCTGAAGAAGAGGTCTCTCACTATCCTTGAAATAAGGGCACACTTTCAGGCAGCCTTTAAATAATCATTTTTTCTTCTAAAAGTATTTATCTGTGTGCTTATTTATATGACTATGTCTTTGTGGGTGGATATATTTGACATATAGAAAATCCCAAGACAAGATTTTCATAGTAATATAATAGAGAAACACTTGTGACATTATAATATCAACATTTTACTTATCTTTGGTAGATAGGTTGTTAGAAGTTGAAATACGTAATTTACAAGAATAGATCTTCCCCCACCCCCTCCCCCCAAAATAATAATTCCATAGTTACAAAATCTGGTGTCAATTTGAGACTATTAAAAGTGAATGGGGTGGAAGTTAGCCTGTCCATCCAGTTGCAGCTTGATCACCTCATTTGGACATAAATAGTTCACTGTAGGCCAAACCCAGACTCTCTGCTTCATCTTCCTGCTGAAAAGACACATGGAGCTATGCTGATGGAACTAGAGCACTGGAGCTGGAGGAGCAATGTGGAGACCCATGCCATTGCTGAGATGCTTCCAACACCACTGGATCCACAAAACTTTCCACCCACTGACCTGTGATCTTCCTGCATTCAGCGTCATTGCATGTTTTGCATGAGTCTGAAGAGGAATATATAGACTGGTATTAGACATATGGGCTAATGTGGGACTTATGGACTTGATCTGGGCTGGGCTAGGATGTTTTCTTAATGTACAATTACTCTTTGATATAAACTTCTCTCATACACACATATGAGCATCTATGAATTTGTTTGTCTAGTCAACACGAACACAAATAATAATAGTAAAGTCTAGCTCTCAGTATCTTTTTATGTAGACCATGTTCTTTTAGGACTTCTCCTTCATCCATTTTAGACCAATCTTTTCCCACATATGACTTCCTTCAATGTTCTAGAGAAAATTGTTATAGCACTCCATATAACTTTCTTCTTCTGAAACTCGGTATTGATAACAAAACTCTCTCCAGGTATTGTTGGTTCTAGTAAATTTGCTCAGGTCGATAGATGGACATGCATCTTCCAGTTATTCTCCATTATGCTTTCTGTTAGTCTTCACTTTACCAATTCACCTTCCCCCTGTCCTTCCAAGAGAATCTATTTGGTTCTTCTATCTTGAAGAACTAAGTTCTCAAATAGCGGTCACAGTCGTATCTCTAAAAGAATGGCCTCTAGTGGCCTTTCTTTTACAATACCAGCGATATTTAACCTTTAGTTTCTAAATGAGCTCACTGAAAACTGCATATGGTTTTCAAATTGCCTCTATATGAGCATGAAACTGAAAGTTTTAAAGCCAGGGTATATGGTATCCTGTTTAAAACAACGAAAACATTGAAGGTACAAAGAAATGGTCTTTTCTTGGCTGAATAAATGCCATCATGGGATCCATACGGTGGTGTGATATGATCAAAATACAAACAGAAATGGTTACAGGAGTTATAGACATCTTTCAATTTTATGATAATTTATTTTTTATGTCGCTCATTTTTAAAAGTATATCAAGTTAGTGTGACGAGTGAAGATTGATGAGCGATAAGTGTGAAACAATAGGGTAAATTACCTTATTTAAATTACCTCAATTTAATAGGGTAGAGATGATTTGTCAACAGCAATAACAAGAATTTCCTGGATGCCTAGGAGAAAAAGCAAGAAAAACTACCCCAGGTAAAAAGGAATCCAGCTAATGCCTAAACTATGTGGAGAGAATAGTATTCTATCTATGGAGAGTTGAAATATTGGAGGGTGGAATGTACTTCTTTATTAATCATTTTATTGAGGGATCTTACAGATTTTATAACAATCCATAATTCATTTGTATCAAGCACACTTGTATATACGTTGCCATCATCATTTCCAAAACATTTTCAGAAAACTTCTAAGCATCATTTTTTTTAAATGAGATTGAAATTTAAATATATTTATTATGTGACTGTAGTGCTCTTGTTGAGCAGGAGGAGCTATCAGATTACCAATTTGAAATCATAAATGATTTAAAAATGCTTTTTCTCTAGCTCCAAATGCTGTACTATCGTAGAATCACTTATTTCTTCTGAGTAAGAATTTTACACTTTGTAAAATTATGTACTTCGTATTTGTTTTCTTTTTTGTTAAATTACTTGTTTCTTCATATTCCAATTATGAAGTGATCAATATAGGTTATGTGTCGATAACAAATTACTACTTTTTCGAATTTTTTCTTACTAAAATAAGGATGTTCTATTTTAGTAATCCAAAGTTTTGATGGCCATAACATACGAGGGGATACCGCCCCCAAAACTGGTAAAAAGCTCCACTGGGCTTTATTGTAGTATGCATTTTTCCTGTTAGGCAAGCATTGAGCAACTTGCTCTGAGTTAGTGCACCCAGTGGTGTCACCTGGGAGGGTTCTCTTTGGTCACAGTGATTTTTTTTCATAAAATCAGTTTCACTTGAGCCTCTTTTTTTTTTTTGTGATGGCCAATTCAAGAGAACAGCATGTGGCTGGGATTTTTTTTTTCCTGCTCAGGAAAAATATCATAGACTCTATTGTGATGTTGAACACAGCTTACAAGGACAGCGCTATGGGAAAATCTCAAGTGTAGAGTGATTTTCTCATTTCAAAAAAGGTGAAATGTAGGTTGATGACAAACCTTGTTCTGGATGTTCATCAACTTCCTGAATGTACGAAAATGTTGACTCGCGGTGCACTTGGAGTTTGGTCCACCAGGCCAGGCTGCTAATCAAGCTTTCTATTTAGAGGTTCTGAAAAGATTGCATCACAGTTTGCAACCCAAAAAAGGCCTGATTTGTGACTGATAGGAGGCTGGTTTTGCCACCATGACAACGCACCTGCACAAACAGCCATCTCAGTGCACTAGTTTTCGACAAAAAACAGCATGCCTCTCTTGCTCCACGCACCTTACTCACCTGACCTCACTCCAAGTGACTTCTTATTGTTTCCTCGAATTCAGAGAGACATGAAAGGACAGAGATGTGACAACATAGAAGAGGTGAGGGAAAAAAACCAGGGAGGTGCTGTCAACCATCCAAACATATGAGTTTGAAAAATGTTTCCAAGAATGGAAACGCAGATTTGACAAATGTATTCAGTGTAATGGAGAGTACTTTGAAGGTGATAGGGTTGTTTTATTAAAAAAATTTCAACACATAGCTTTGAAAAAAAAGTTCTATTTTTTTCTGAGTAACCCCTTACACATTCTTTCATTTTTTTTAGTCGTCTTTCTATTTAATAAATACTATTGGGTATCTGCTTTGAACCTAAGCCATGCTAAGTGGTAGAGATACAACAGTGAGTAAAAAGAAACATCTATTAAAATCAAGACTAATGCATTTTATGAGTATAAAAGAGTATGTGCTGTTAATGAAAACTCAAATGAGCATGCAAGAATAATACCCAAAATACTGAACTGTCTGGTGTAAGAAACAACTCTCTCTTCTTAATTTTCAGAAACCATCTGGCTTTCTCTCTCTGTTGGATGAAGAATGTGAAACAATGTGGTCAATGGAAACAAACCTCCCAAAGAAGCTGCAAAGTCTCCTGGCATCCTCAAACACCAACGCAGTGTATTCCCCCATGAAGGATGGGAACGGGAATGTTGCCCTCAAAGATCACGGCACAGCATTCACTATCATGCACTACGCAGGAAGGGTAAGTTGAGAGGGCTGGCTCGTTTGTTATACGTAGAGCAATGAACAAATGGCGGGACAGTCGTTAAGCCTAACTGAAAGGTCATCAATTTGATCCCACTAGAGGAGCCCTGGTGGATTGATGATTAAGCATTGGGCTGTGAACCACAAGGTGTTCAGATGGGAATACCAGATGCTGAGCAGGAGCAAGATGGCTTTCTATTCCCATAAGGCATTACAGCTTCAGAAATCCACAGGGACAGGTCTAACCTGTCCTAGGTTCACCAGGAATCAGAATCCACTTGATGGCAGTGAGTTTGATTCACTCTTGTGGCTTTGTTAGGCTGTAAACTCTAAGGTCAGCATTTCGAAACCACCAGCCACTCTGCCAGGAAGAGACGAGGCTATCTACTCCCATGAAGATTTAAATCTCTGAAACCCAGCGAGTAGCTTTACTCTTACTCTGGGTATCCTGATAAAAAGGTGACACCTTCAGCCTGGGACTGGTGATGCAATCTGAGCAAATGAGCTCTTTTTCAATCCTGACATCTCTGCTATGAATATTTCCAAACAGCTATTAGACCTTTGCGTTTATTTGCCCTGAATAGATTTAGAACTAAACCATTTTTACTTAAATTATGAGAACCTCAGTAAAGTTTCTCCAAGGCCTCTTCCTCGTTCCCCAACACCTGCTGCTCTCCTAGTCTAGAGTTTGGCAGTGGGGACCCACCCAAAAACACCTCTGAAGAAAGGCCTCTCAACCTTCCCCCCCAAATCACAACTTTGAAACCATCGGAGAACAGTTATCATCTGCACATGTAGAGTTGTCAGGAGCCTGAATTGACAGGAAGGCAACATACAGCAACAATAATCTCTCTACATTTAAAGAACATGTATATATTTAAGAAGCCAATTTTAGGGAAAGGTGTTGCACTGGCCCTAATAACCTACTGTATGCTGCAACGATGAACTCAAACATATGAACAATTGTGAGGATGGTACAGGACTGAGCAGTATATTGCTTTGTTGGGCCTGGAGTTGCTATGAGTGAAACCAACCCAGTGACACCTACCATCACCACCATCATCACCATCACCATCACCACCTCCACCACCACCACCACCACCAC
>NW_022111368.1:5878924-5892737 GCF_000313985.2 Echinops telfairi
ACCACCACCACCAGGAAACTGCACAAGTATTGACTGCTGCACCCACTGATTATAAGAGAAGTGAGTAGTTTTAACATGTAAAACTATATAATGCTTTTATTGTGCTCAATTCCTTTGAAAAACTACTACATATTTCTTCTTCCCTCTTTTTGCTGATAGAGTGTTTCTCACTTGGAATGTTCTTTTCCTCTTTCTTTCAAGATCATACAACCCTCCCAGCAATCACCTTCTTGGCTTGATCCAAATTTTATTGATCTTGTGTTATTTGATCAATAATGCCAGGTGCTTATATACCAAAAAAGCAACTCACTGCTAGTATGTCGATGCTGACTCATAGCCACCCGGGGGTCAGGATAGAAGTGCCCCTGTTAGTTTCTAAGACTAACTTTCCACAGGAGTGGAAAACCTTGTCTTCCCCCTCCCCCACCAGCCCCACCCCCGAGTACCTGATTTTCCACTGCTGACCTTGCATCTCGCAGTCCATCATGTAAACCCTGCTCCACCATTGCACTTTCCACTTTACAAAGTCCTTCTTCCGATATTTTTACCATGCCCTGGTGTTAAAGCATTACAATTTCAGTTTTCTAGTTAAGTAAGTATAAATGGACTTCATTACTTCACGGATGACTTTACAGCAAGCAGGTTGCAACACTAAGGCTCATTTCCCTCACATTCAGGGGGTTTTTCTCTCTTCACCATTGATCAGAGCTAAATTCTTAAGGCATTGGTTATCTGTGCCCAGACAATCCATCTGAAATAGTGGAAGGAGAATAACTATTTGAGTCTATCTGGTCTGGTTGGTAGTCAGCTTCTTTGTTCTGTAACTGTGAAGAGGACACTGATCAGACTCATGAGATTTCTAATTGAGAAAGTGTATTTATGAACCCCAAAAGCTTATGCTGGAGGTTAGTTGGTGGCCACACTGTAAACCCAGGTGGGACTTGTTTATGTTGCATCAGATATATTAGTCATATTTCCCTCAAAACAGTTGAAGTTCTGTTAATGCAGGAGCACAAAATTATTGTAAGAATTTGAGCTTATAGATCAGAAAAATTGAAGATCAGGAAGTACGTTGAGGCCGTTGTAATCAACGTGTGATCCGTTCACATGAGCACACATCAAATTAAGTTGATGAGACAATTCCTTATATTTATTGATTATTCATTTTTACATTGTTTGTGTTTACGTGCCATGAATCATGATTTATAAGTCAGAATGAGATTTTTATTTTGATTCATCATAATCTCACTATTATTTCAACCGACAACAGATAAGATGTAGCCATTAAAGTTTATTATGCTATTTCCATTCCTCATTCTGAAGCCACTAAACTTTGTCGTTGAGTAAATAAATAAAACCCTTTTAGTCTGAAGTTGTTGTTTATTTAATGTCAGGGGGGAGTTCAGTTCCTGACCTAAAGGCCGACTAAGGGACATAGTTGCTGTGGTTCCATCTGTCCCTCCTCTTTCTTTGCAACCTTCACGGACTCCCTCCTGCCTGTAGGAAACCTGTCACAATCAGTAGGCTAGCCCACTCTTCTCCAAAATGATTGAAAACCTTTATTTTATGACTTTTTCTGACAAAATCCACCTGGACAAGTCCTCTTCTCAGAGTTTTTATACAAATTTACTCCCCCACACACATTCTCTCCCATTAAACCTTTTTCACCTTCAAGATTGGAACAGTCACCTTGTTTTCTTTAAAAGATCAGTTTCTATTCATCTTTCAACACAGACACAAGTCATTCCCAATTCAATTCCAGGTATAGTAAATATCTTTTACATTTGACCTTAAGGCAACTCTTTTTCCCTCCACCCATTTTGGTACTCTTGGGAGAAAGATGGGCTTTCTACTCCCATAAAAAGGTACAATCTCAGAAACTCACAGAAGTACTATCCTGTCCAATGGGTCACTGTGAGTCAGAATTAACTCGATGCAGTGGTTTGTTTTTTGGTATGGTTGATCCACTTGGTAAAATCATATACTGGAAAGTAAAAGCACTACTTTCAGTTCACTTCAACCAATGTTTATCAGTCAGCTATGCATGTGATACCATCTCATAGCGACCCAGTAGGATAAAGAAGAAAGTCCCCTTTATGGGAGTAGAAAGTCCTATCATTCATCAGCAAACACTTAGCTTTGGCTAATCAGAGATAAATAATACATATTCCTCACACTTAAAGATCTCATAATCAAACGAGGTAAAGTAAAATGAAAAAATATGATATGATTGCCCTTTAATAATATTGACAATTATAAATTGTCATGGGAAGAGAAACAATTATTTAGATCACATAAAAAGCTGTTTTCTAAATGTGGTGGCCCTATCATGTAAACATTGGACTATTACCTGTAAGGTAAGTCGTTCAAACCTATGAAAACCATGGGGAGAGGTGAGGCTGTTTGCTTCCATTAAAATTATGGCTGTAAATATGTATGAGATGGTTAGGAGTAGGGACTGGCTCAATGCAGTGTGTGTTGTTCGATTTAGAGAAATCACAGGACATTCACTTGGATGGGACACTTAGAAGGCATTAGGGCCTGATGACCTTTATGAGTGTAGGCCATAAAGAATGGTGTCATGTGCTGGGTGGAGAAATGAATGGGATGTGGGGAGGTAGTCAATGAAAACTTACGTATATAAATAAGCTTGGGAAATAAATCCATTAATATTCTATTGTATTTGCCCATGAACTTTGTGCAACCCTCTGATAATATATATGCATTTGTAAAATCTCATTGACTCCTTTCCCACATCCAAGTACCTTCGTTTTAAGCAAGAATTCCATAGTTGAAATCAAGTTTGTAGTTAAAAACAAAACAAAACAGCAAAAACTTTCATTTCATTGTGATGTATTAATGAATTTTAGTCTAACGACTCCCTAAGGACACATTCCCATGTTGCAGTATAGATTACATGTAATTTGTGGCAAAATGTCAAGCCATATGCTTTTGATTTGTCAAATGTGTAGTACACGTACTTAAATGTTGAGTTATTGCCCTGTTTTTAAAAGCACATGTTTTCAACTTAATAAGAAAAAATCTTCTATTGATGAATAAAAAAGAGTATTTACCTATCACCAAAAAAGTGAGACATTTTGTAAAAATATCTACCACTTGGTTCCATATATTTCCTTAACATCAAAATTATTAGTGTGTATTTTAAGATCAAGAGATACATAAAATAGTTCATTTAAAATCAAAATTTAGGGTGTATTTTAAATGATAGGAAGAACATTATGACATGGATCTTTCACAGTGAAATTATTGCATGAGTGAGCCCTGAGAAGTTCTGAATTTGTTGATTTTGTTTTGCAGTTTCTTCTTTGTCAGAAGCTATGGGCTAGAGCCTCCCTCTCTTCACCATTTGCCCCTCCATGCCTAGTTGACCTTGTCTTTTTAGAAAAACTTATCATATCTCACTGGAAGGATCATTCCAGTGATTCCAATGACATAATTAGAATAGTGATTATAATGACACCCACCCGCATGGACTCTCCCTCCCCATCATGCTGACTGTAAGGCTGGGACACACATTGGATTCTTGGTTGGAGCCCAGACTCAGAGGTCCTTTTAGAAATGTTTAAGCAACATTATTTGAATTATAGCTGAGGATCTTCTAAACACATTTGAATTTTTTATTACTCTTAGGAACAGAGTGTATTTTCTAGTCTCCATTACAGAAATATTTTAAAGTAAATGGAAACAGGCTGTGCATGAAATATTAACAGGGTCTCACTAATGAGCATGAATCGGAATTAAAGAAGATTTTATTTATTTATGTAGCCTGATCGTTTTAGCAAATTTAAAATCATTTATGCAATTACCTGGTTTAGGGGTGGCACTTCAAATTTTGCCATTGATTTAAATGATAGATAAGCACTAAATTAAGAATTGTGCCTGTTTTCATGGGCTATTAGAATTAGAATGAAGAAGGAAAGAAGAATTACAGTTTGATGAATATCTCTATCTCTTAATATAATTGAATTTCCATTAAGGTGCATCTACGCTAACACGAGTAGGAAATAGTATTTGATAAAAAGTTCCTAAAATTTTGATATGAGAAAAGGGAGTAGTTTAGAAGATGATAAAGCAATCTCATATGATAAAAAATGTATATATTTATGAGCATGCCTGACCTTAATCTGTTGTCTACAACAAAGTCCTTCCAAGTTCTTAATCAGAGCCATTTACTTTAACATGAACTGATTCTCTTTGAATCTAACCTTAGTCTCACATTGAATAACTGGCTTGAATTGGTTATAAAAATAAAGTTAGCGATTGCTCTCACTTAAATACAAACACACTAAAATGATGTTTGGGTGCTAGCCTCCTTCCTTCATTAAACTGATTACATTTTAACCCCCTAGAACAGTGGTTCTCACCCTTCTAATGCTGCACCCTGTTAATACAGTTCCTCTTGTCGTGGTGAACCCCAACCACAAAATTATTTTTGTTGCTACTTCATAACTGTAATTTTGCTCCTGTTATGAATCAGGCAACCCCTGCGAAAGGGTTGTTCGATTCCCAAAGGGGTCACAACCCACAGGTTGAGAACCGCTGTCCTAGAAGATACTTTCACATCCTCTCCCTGGAAACGGTATGTTACTTATTTGGCAAAAGGGTCTTTGTTATACATAATTCAGTGTAGGGTTGTGAGATGAGTAAACCATCATCCTAAATTATCTTAAAGTCAAGGCCATCTCTAGGAGAAAGACAAAGGGAGAGTTAGACAGAGGAGGAGGTGACAAGGTGACTGCATAACAGAGATAGAAGTAACCACAGTCAAGGCACACTAACAACCACCAGAGGCTGTATGGAGTAAGCAATTATAGGTTGACCCACTCAGAACAGCTCTGTGCGTGTGGTCTTGCCAGAGTTTAGATCGCTAGAAAGGGGCGTTTATTTCTCTTGCTACAGCACTGGAAAGGCTCCAGTGGAAGGGTAATG
This sequence comes from Echinops telfairi, assembly GCF_000313985.2. NCBI lineage: Eukaryota > Metazoa > Chordata > Mammalia > Afrosoricida > Tenrecidae > Echinops > Echinops telfairi. The sequence goes on from NW_022111368.1 coordinate 5,883,875, forward strand.
GAGAAAATGGAGATGGTGTTTTTAATCTACTGAAATGGTAGTATTAAAAGAGAAATTAAATTAGATAAGTGCTTCAATGTATGTTACCGTGACATTAAGTGCTGCTTCCTGAATATGTGGGTTGTTTACATATGAGTAGCTCTACCTTGATTAAAGAGCCGGCTTTTTGTTTGTTTTATATCTCTTACACTTAGTTTCATAACGAATTATAATTAGGCATACAACTGTATGGAGTTTAAACATTTAAAGAATTTTTAACAGTATCTTTCCTTAAGAAAAGTAAAACATTATACATGTGTGCAGGTGCATGTGTGTGTACCTACGATGGGGTACTCAAAAAAGCCCAAACCAAAAAACCCAGGAATGACTCTGGAAAGAGCGGAGCTTTCTTAGTGCACAAGGTGAGCATCTAGCAACTTGCACTGCGTTAGTGCACCCAGTGGTGTCACCTGGGAAGGTTCTCCCTGGTCCCAGTGAACTTTTTCATAAAAGCAATTTCACTCGAACCTCATTTTTTGTGATGGGCAATTTAAGAGAAAAGCATGCAGCTGTGAAATTGTGTTTCTTGCTCGGGAAAATGCTTCAGAAACTGTTGTGATGTTGAAGACAGCTTACAAAGACAGCACTAAGGGGAAAACTCAAGTGTACGTACAACTCGTTTTCTCATTTCAAAAAAAAAAGGTGAAATGTCAGTTGATGACAACAAAGCTCATTCTAGATGTCCGTCAACTTCCCAAATGGATGAAAATGTCAACTGGTAGTGCATTTGGAGTTTGTTCCACCAGGTCAGACTGTTAATCAAGCTTTCTATTTAGAGATTCTGCAAATATTGCATAACAGTGTGCGACAAAAAAAAGCCTTGATTTGTGGCAGATAGGGAACTGGTTTTGCCACCACGCCAATGCACCTGCTCATGTAGCCATCTCAGTATGCCAGTTTTTGGCAAAACACAACGTGCCTCTATTGCCTCATGCATATTATTTATCTGGCCTTGTTCCTTGTGACTTCTTTTTGTTTCCACAAATGAAAAGGGACTTGAAAGGCCAGTGATTTGACGATGTAGAAGAGTTGGAACAAAACAAAGGAGGTGCTGTCAGCCATGCAAACAGATTCATTTGAAAAATGGTTCCAACAATGGAATCACAGATTTGACAAATGTATTCAATGTAATGGAGACTACTTTGAAGGTGATAAGGTTGTCTTGTAAAAATAAATAAATACATAACTTTGGAAAAAATTCTGTTCGGGGGAGAGGTACCCTCTCTTATCTCCCACTAGAGAGAGACATTTCTGATTCTAATTTTTGACAGAAAACATTATACTGCCCTAACACTGTGGGTTAGGCTGCTAATCTCAGTGCCAAAGATTCCAATCATAGTCATCTCCTGGGGACAGAGATGAAGCCATCTGCTCCTGTAAAGGTGTAGTTCCAGGCACACATGCCCGTGCCACTGTCTTCCAGGATTCTTCAAAGAATCTCATTACTAAAACGTTAGCCTTGTAACCCGGGGAAAAGAATCCTGATTTATGACGGATTTTCAGCTGGACTATCAATATTTGAACATTGTTCCTTATCCTTGAAAAGGACAAACCCTAACTCTTTGAGAATGAAGGTTGAACTTCATCCCTTCAGGTGTAACTTTTAGTCATATTGTTGAGAGATAGAGATCTTTACAGCATTGATCTTGCAGTAGCTCTAGATAATATAAGGATGAAATCCAACCTATTTGACCTTAAACATGTTTACTTAGCATGTGTACATGGACAACATTGGCCTGTAGAGTTTCTCAATTGCACTTGGGCTATGAGCACTTTTTGTAGTTTGTCAGTTTACCTTCCCGCCTGGAGATTTGTGGAGGACACAGTGTATCCCAAGAAGGCTCATAAAGTGAATCTTTAAATCCAAAACAATGAAGATGGGATCAATCAACAGGAAAACTTCTTTTCTTCTTTGTCTTTTCTCTGCGAAGAATCCCCACGTGCAACTATCAAACCTATCTGGTCTAAACCCACCTGATACTATTAAAGGCTATTTGGTACATTGATCCACTGAAATGGTGCCATTGACAACTGCCTTTCTTCATTCTTAGGCAGTCTGAAAAAAATAGCAATTAACCCCACCAGATTGTTGGCAGTATATTGTTTATATCATTTTTGCCCATGCATACATGTTTCCTTGTCCAGATTGTTGTTAAAACAAGGAAATTACATGATCTGATTTAGAGAAACTTTCTACTTTTTTGATAGGTTCAATTATTTTCCTGGGCTGGCAGAAAAGTTACAAATCAGGAACACTAGATTTCTTAGATTATTTCTTATATTATTACTCTTAACATTTTCCTCTTAACATGAACCAATGAAGTATAAGTTTCAAAGGTGTCAATTTCCAGGGTATCTGTGTCAATCTGGTGAAGAGGGTGTTTGGAAGAGGGGCTTCTGAAAGATCAAACCCTTTGAAAACCCACTGATTGCAGTTGTACTTGGAAACACATGGTGTTGCTATGATTGTTTGTTTTGACTCAGAGAGAACTGTTAATATGTGTTCTTATAAACCTTCTTCCACTAATTAAAAAACACTCAGATTCACTGCCATCCTGCAGATTCCAACTCAGAAGAAGACCCTATAGGAGAGAGTAAACCTGCCCCTGGGAGGTCTGAGACTGTTTATCTTTTTTTTTTTTTTTGAGCTTATAATTTTATTTTATTTTTTATTGTTTAATCAATTTATTGGGGCTCATACAATTCATCACAGTACATAGATCAATTGTGTAAAGCGCATCTATACATTTGTTGCCCTCATTATTCCCAAAATTCGCTTTCCTCTTGGGTTCCTGGAATCAGTTCATTTTCCTTTTTTCCCCTCCCCTTCCCTTCCTCCTTCCCTCTCCCCCATGCACCCTTGATAATTTATAAATTATTATTGTATCTTATATTACACTGTCCGGCGTCTCCCTTCACCCACCCCTCTGCTGCCCGTCCCCCAGAGAGGAGGTTATATGTAGCTTCCTGTGATCCATTCCCCCTTTCTATACCCCCTTTCCCTCCTGGTATCACCACTGTCACCCCTGGTCCTGAGAGGTTCATCTGTCCTAGATTCCCTGCGCTTCCAATTCCCATCTGTTGTACCGCTGTGCATCATCTGGTCTAACCAGGTCTGCAAGGCAAAATTGGGGTCCTGGTAGTTCGGGGGAGGAATCATTTAAGAACTAGAGGAAGGTTGTGGGTTTCATTATTGCTATACTATACCCCAAGTGACTCATCTCCCCACTACCCCTCTGCAAGGTATGTCCAGAGACTGTATATCTTTATGAAAGTAAAGCCTCATCTTGCTCCCGTGAGTCGGCTGGTGGTTTCAAACTGCCGACTTTGCAGTTCACGGCCCAACATGTAGCCCACAACATCATTGGCTCACCTTCCATTTGATCATTTAAGGAAACAAAGAATACCAAGGAAAGCTATTAGACAGAAGGACTTATATTGTTTAAATGGCAATGATCTATAGAAATTAGCTCACCACCACCCCACACACACGAAATGGAGACTGTTTTCTGAGCACTCAGATGGAAAGCTGAAAGCAGGCGTGAAAAATAATTGGACTCATTTATATTTGCTGAAAATGATCATTTATCTTTCTAAAATCCAATCTTCGCATACATTCTGATGTGATATATTGAATTAAAGAGTGTAAAATTTTTGCATTTTTATTGCCTATTAATCCCAACCATTTCATTTCTAGGGATAATAGTTTGCATCATGTTTGTAAATAACAAGGTAGCGAAAGGATTGCAAATTTGACTGATGAATGAATTTGCTTCCATTCCTTAAATATTGATGCTAAGCAGGGTGGTTTTTTAAGCTGTCTTCTCCTAGGAGGTTATCTCATCTCATATTTCAGTTACAGTATAGCAGATGATTCACAGATATTCAGTCCACTGATTTCTGCCTGGATTATAGACCCTCATATTCAACTGAAATGTCCCACATGGGCAACATCTTCATTTCAACATATCCAGAAACTAACTGAGTTAAATTCCCCAGTCCCTTCCCAAACACCCTCTCCCTTCCCCTCACAATCTCGAAAAAGTAAATACACAAATAAAACTGTTTCTCCTTGTTTATCCAGCTTTTAGTGCATGGCAAAACCAGAAATCTAATGTATTAGAACATTTGAGCAACTCTTTTTATTTCCCACATTCAACTACTGCCTTTCTTGTAGTGATTGTCAAGTTCATGTCATACTTCCCACTTTTGTGGATTATTTCAAAAGGCTTCTAACACCAATGATGGGATTAAAAAACAAAAACAAACCCATGTTCACTGCCATCAAATAGATAAAAACTCCTCAGACTCCATACGACCGAGTACAAAGACCCATTTGGTTTGCCCAGGCTGGAAATCCTTCTGGGAGCAGAAGGATTAGTCTAGTCTAGAAGGATTAGGACAGCCTAGTCTTTCTCCCTTGGAGCAGCTGATGAGGTCAAACTGCTCACCTTGCGGATCAGGGTACTGATCAATTGTCAGCAGAGGAGTAAATGTATATTTTGGCTTGAGAGAGAGAGAGAGAGAGAGCGCGCACTTACTATTGGTTAGTGTACCATCACTTCTGACTTCTGGTGACCTTATAGGAACAAAAGGAAATGGTTTCTGGTTCTGCACATTCCTCCTCATCAGTGCCACCTTTGAGTCCATTTTCTTCTCAGCCTCTGGGTCGATTCCACTCAATGAGGAGCTCTGAGACCCCTTGGCCTGCTGCTTTATCAAACCCGATGTCCGTTTCTAGTGCTTTCTTTCCCTTGAGGTTTGTTGGAAATACCAATCAACATAAAGCCTTACCATCTTTGACTCTCTGGACTATTAGAGTTGCATTTCTTCTAAAATGTATGTGTTGTCTGGCCGTCTGTAGTATATTCAGTATCTGCTATTAGTTTAAATGCAGCAATTCTTCTGTATTACTTTTTCATTGTCACAAACCCAAACTCCCTGCCATCAACCGATGCCAACTCATAGCAACCCTACCGATGGGGCAGCATAGAATGGCCCCCTTTGTGTTTCAGCGAGTGTAAAGTCCTTACTGGGATTGAAAGCAGTCTTTCCCCTGAGGAGTGACTGGTAGTTTCTGAAACTGCTGAAATCATAGTTAGCAGCCCAATTTGTAATCCCTAGGGCACCAATGCTCCTCTGTCACACATAGAAGGTGCTTGAAAATATGATGGCTTGGGGCAGGCACGGCTTTGTCCTCAAAGCGACATCTTTGACTTTTCAAATGCTGTGGAGCTCCTTTGCTGCTAATTTCCCCAAGAGAATACATTGTTTTAATTCCTCACACCTGCTTTTATTGACATCGGGTATTGATACAGGCAGAATGAAATCATTGACAACTGCAGGGATTTTTCCCCTCCATGATGATGTTGTTTATCAGTCCAGCTGTGAGGATTTTTGTTTGTTTCCTACTTAGGTAGGATCTGTACTAAAGACCGTAGTCTTTGAATTTCATTAATAAGTGCTTCAACTGTCTTCATTTTTAGCAAGCCAAATTGTGCCATCAGTTGTGTCATCAGCATACCACTGGTTATCAATAGGCTTACTCTCCTCATCTTCATACACCCAGCTTCATGAGAACCATTTTTATTAACAAACCGAATATATGAGATCAAAGGCTGTAGCTCTGACATGCAGATAGCTCTGTTTCATGTATCTCTTGCCCTGTCTGGCAACAGTGTCAAAATTAAATATTATTATTCTGGTTTGATTTGTTAATAACAGACTTAAGCTAATAATGGTAATGACTGTTTGCACATCAGATGCTCCTAAGCCATCATTTAAAACCTTTTCTCTATCAGCTTTGCTCTCCTAAGTCAGTAATTTTTGCTTTCTCTTTCAAAACTGATATTCAAGATCATATGAGCATGTTTATTCTTTATGTACTTGGTGTATGAGAGTGTATAACTGATAGAGCTATAAACAGAAGTAGATTTTATTGTTGGATCACATTATTTGTTGAAATGAGTTTAGCTGAGATAGTCTTTTGCTTTCTTCTGGATAGAGCCCAAACAATGCCAAGAATTTTTCTGATCTTTAAGTAGCCCTTACAGTCTCATTCAATAACCAAGAATCTTTAGTCCTATCTAATATTCAAAACTACAAACTGAACTGAAAATTAAATCCTCTCACTTTCAGCCACAGAATTAGCCTAAAGAGCCTTTTTTACTACCTCCCATTTTGATTGTAGGAGAAAAAAAAATATCCCAGATCCAAATATATTTTACAGAAGCGAAGACAGGACAAAGACACAATTGAATCATCCAGCTGAAAGCGATCATCAGCGGGAGGCCATACTGGCGGCCAAAAGATCCTTAGCCAAGTGACTAGGTCACAAATCATGGACAACAAAGGAAAGTCAACAGAAAGCCAGGAGGGGTAGCAGATGAGTCCCTCATAGACACATTTGGGACAACAGACTCAGGGAAGGGATCGTGATTGGGATATGTACACTGGTGCAGAGCAGAAACGCTTCCAAGATTAGTTCAGGACCCTCCAACCAACTTGGTGAGAATATAACTCAGGACCAGGTAGTCCTGGTACCCTAATTGCCATGTAGGTCACATGCAGGCAAGTGGCTGAGCAGCAGATTGCCAGCCCCTGGTCAGCCACAGTAGTCACAGCAATCTACTGTCAAAGGCACTCTCTGCTTGAGGGCAAAGCTTTTTACATTTCAGATCAGAGTTCAGAAAGTGTTCCATGGAGGCAGAATTTACGTAGAGACTCAAAGTGAAGTGAAGGCTTCCACGGTAAACCCTAACCTTCTGGAAGCCTCGGACTCAGAACGGAATGATTCGTGGAGAACTGGGTCTCCTCTGGGCGGTTAGCATGGATAGGAAGGACCTTTCTCGTCTTGTATAGTTTCAGACATAAGAACCTCCAGATGCTTAAAGCAAACTCCCATCTGGCTGCTGTTAGGTGTTCTGCAACTTCTCTTCTCCTGGGAACATTTGATAACCTCTCCCATGATATAAGTGATGCGCATTCTTTGAAGGAGGGTCATTAACACCTCTCCGTGGGAATCTCGTTATTTCCATCCTTCTAGGGTGGTCGCCATGAGTCAGAATTGACTTGATGGCAGTTAGTTTGGTTTGAGGGTGGTCCTGAAATCCCTGGGTATGCAAATGTTTACCAGAATTTCTGCCTACTGAAAGGCTGGGGGTTTCTGTCAACCCAGACGCCCCTCAGGAGAAAGGTCCAGTGATCTCTTTCTAAAGGTCAGTCACCTGAAAACCTATGGGGCACAGGTGTGCTCTGACATAGTGTTTTCAGAGTTGCAACCATCTCAGTGGCATTTGGTTTTTCAGGTAACCCTCTTGGGCAGGGTTTAGAAGAGCTTTGAACTCCCTGCTTCTGTTTTGTGGACCTGCTGGGAAGCATTCAAGGTCCTTTGTGGTTGATGTAAAGGTCTGTATGTTGTATGACCACTCCTTTTCTGATCCTACAAATTGCAGGCTGACTGAAAGGAACCTTTCCTTTATTCTCATTGTCCTGCTCATAGCAGCCCTCCTGCTTTCCAGTGGGAGCCCCACATCCTGCCTGCCTCTGAGGGGACAGTGTCAAACTGTTGGAACGATCCTATGAAGTTGCTTTTCTCTTGGCCTGAGAAGATGGAGGAAGAAACTGTGTAAAAATAATTAGGATCAGAAATATATGCTATATAAAGCAATCACTTTGTCCTCAAACTGGGTGTGAGATATAGACAGTTATATATCTAGATGATAGATAGCTACATAGATACATAGATACATACATACATACATACATACATACATAGGTATAGAGGTAGATACAGATATATATACATGTAATTTTTTCTTGTCAAGTGTTTTGAAAATCTAAATAGATGATGCCCACTCATGTCCATTTACCATGGCATCCTCTTAAAAGGGTTATTCTGATTGTGAGGTAAGCCAATTAAATAATTAAACTTCAATGTGAACTGATCATGACTCAGCGCTATCATATAGATATGATACAGAAAGGCAGACACACTGTCTACCGTGTCTTCTTATAAGTGATTCCTGAGTTGTTGTGGTTACTATTATTTATTATTATTTGTCCTTATGTCTTGCAGTATCACATTTTTATTCATTTCCCCCCAAACTTTCAACACTATGTATGACTCATATAGGGTGCCACTACAACTACAGTTGTCAGGAAAATCGATTTCTATTGCTACTGGCCTGATTTATAATCATTGGAAGTTTTTTTTTCTCCACATAGACTCTTAAAATATGTTAATCCACCTAAGAAAAAATAACTGAATATAATTATAATCTAGTTTCATTGTAAACATCTAAAAAGCTTTTAACATATGCCGGTATCTGTTCTATTATTTCTGCAAGGGTGTGACCTTATATCTAAGATGTTCTACTGAATATTTTTTTCTGAAAATCCTCCTCTGGCACCATGGTCACATGAGGGGACAGAGCTAAAGGAGCCTCATAAGTCACTACTACCCGAAGTTGTGGTTCTCAGACTTTAGTGTGAAACTGACAAATGTAGGTTCCCTTACTTTATTTCTGCAGAAGATGATTAGCTCGGTCTGGGATCAGATGAAAAGTGTTTGCATTTTCATTAAGTACAAGTGGATAGTCTAATAATGCCCATTATTGGTGGATTGCATTTTGAGAAACAGTAACAAAATTTGCCTCCCAATAAGTGTTCAATGTAGCCCTCAAAGCTCTACTCTCTGCTATCTGGACGATCCTGACTCAGTGTCTCAATAGGACAAGGTGGGACAACCCTTGGGGGGTTCTGAGAGTATAAACTCTTTTTTTTTAATTTATTTTATTCGGGGCTCATGCAATTCTTATCACAA
>NW_022111368.1:5893055-5902749 GCF_000313985.2 Echinops telfairi
GGTCCTGAAGGAATCATCTGTCCTGGATTCCCTGTGTTTCCAGTTGCTATCTGTACCAGTGTACATCCTCTGGTCTAGCCGGATTTGTAAGGCAGAATTGGGATCATGATAGTGGGGGCAGGAATCATTTAAGAAGTAGGGGAAAGTTGTATTTTTCATCATTGCTCTTCTGCAAACTGACTGGGTTGTCTCCTCCTGGCAACCCATCAGTAAGAGGGTGTCCAGTTGCCTACAGATGGGCCTTGGATCTCCACTCTCCACTCACCCTCATTAACAATGATATGATTTTTTGTTCTTTGATGCCTGATACCTGATAACTCTTTACAGGAGTAGAAAGCCCCATCTTTCTCCCATGGGGAATATCTGGTGCTTTCAAAACTGTGACCTTTCAGATCGCAACCCAACACGTTATGATCCACAAAGTCACATGGCCTTCCTGCTATGTGATGGGCCACTGAAGAAAAGCTAAGACTACAAAAATAATGAGCTCACTAAACCCCAGGTCTGGCTGACCTCTGCACCTTTTGAAATAGGTAGAGGAGGCCAAACGCTCTTGTTTTAAATGCAGGGAACTAAAATCCAGTGTTGGTAGAAAGAGCTATTTCAGTAGAGCTCTCTCATCTTTGGATTTCAGTTTCCTTGGTGATTAGCCAAGCATGAGGCTGACAGCCTTCAGTTAAGAAGACAAAGTATGTGCTTTGGTATCCTGTAGCTTTTTTCCCCCTTTCTTTGTGGATTCAAGCAACTAACTGTGCTGTTAAATGAATTGCGACTCACAATTATGGTGCAAGTTTTGTATGCCTTTTATCATCTACAGCTGATATAATCTATCTTTAAATTGTATTTCCATTTTTCTGGCTGTGCTGACGTATTACAGCAAGTACTGTCGCCGCACAGTGTGCGCCCATCGTTCTCTATAGTTTATAATGCACTCTGCCTTGGGATCTTCACAAAAGCATGTAGATGAGAATTGCTAAATGCTGAAACATAAACAAAAGGCTTAGTTTTCTTTTGAATCGTTTTATTGAACAGAACCATTCCAAAGGAAAAATTGTAGGACATGGCAATTTCTGTAAACTTTTATATTCGGTTATATGATATACATTATTATATTACATGCACAAGGGATGCCAAATCATATCTTTCAGTCATCAAGAGGGAAGAACATTAAAAACTGAGGTACAGTCATGTAAAGGGAGGGGAAGGAAAACATTTCATATATTCTCCTTCTTTTGCTACATTCCTATTTTCTCTTCTTTCAGTCACCCATTAAGGAAAAAAAGCAGGAAAAGGAAAAGGTTAGGACTTGGAGTAGAACAGCTGCCCTGTATTATGTGGGAGGCTCTTCTACCTAAAACCTGCTCTCTAAATGAGAACCTTGCCCTTGGAAAGCTATAGATTTAGACGGTGGCTATGTGCAAAAAACCAATAGCATCACATTTTGATATTTTTGTTTAATAAAAGTGTCTCTGATTATGTAAGGATATGTTTTTTTCTTCCTTCATGTAATACAGCAAAATACTACTTGTTCCTGGTTCACCCTCTTGATCATTGCTATGCTAGAGTGCACCGTGTCAGTGACTGTGTTAACCAAGTCATTAAATGTCCCCCTCTGTGTTAGTCCAGGTAGACTAGGACAATAAATCCAGGCAGACTCATATGTGTATAAGAAAGAGCTTTCTATACAAGAGCAATTGAATATTGAGAAAACAGCCCAGCCCAGTCCAGATCAAGTCCATTAGTCCTATATTAGCCCATATGTCCGATACCAATCTACAAATTCCTCTTCAGACTCACATAACACGTGCCATGACTCTGAATGCAGGAAGATCACAGGGCAGTACGTGCAAAGTCTTGTGGATCCAGTGGAAGTGGGCACATCTCAGTGCTGGCAGGGGTCTCCAGGTGGTTCCTTCAGTTCCAGAGTTCTAGCAAAGCTCCATGTGTCTTCTCAACCAGAAAAGCTCGCAGGGAGTGTGTGCCTCCTGTCTCCAACAGGCGATTTATCTCCTTCGCACCTCCAAATGGGACCATCAAGCTACTACCTGATTGACAGGCTAGACTCCACCCCTTTGCTCTTAAGTCTCAAACTGACAACTGATTCTGTAACTACCAAACCCTCTTTTTTGCTCATCTCTTATTGACCAAGCATTGTGTCTCTCTCTAGTGAATTAACCCTTCATGATGACATGAACAAAGTACACAAGAGCAAATCTCAACATCCTGGCTTCTAAGGAACATTCTGACCCTACTTCTTCCGAGACAGCATTGTTTGCTCTTCTGAAAGTTCATGGCATATCCAGTATGGTTTTCTAACACTACAACTAGAATGTATCAATTCTTCTGTCTTTCTTTTTCATTGTCCAGGCACAGTTTTTCATTGTTCAGAGAGACCACAAAGAAAATATGACATATGAATCAATTGAAAGCACCATGGGCCAGGTGCACCTTATTCCATAAGATGTTATCTTTGGTTTTTAGTACTTTAAAGAGGGTTTCTGTGCCAGGCTTGCCTAATACATTGCATCGTTTATTGACTGCTGCTTCCATGGGTGTTGAGTATTGATCCAAGAAAAAGAAATTCTTGACAACTTCAATTACTTTGTCACTTATCATGATTGGTTGTCCAGATGTAAGAATTTTTGTTTTCTCCATGTTCAGCTGTAATCCATACAGAATGCTATATAGTCTTTTATGTTTATCAGTAAGTCCTTAAAGTCATTTTCATTTTTTGCAAGAAGATTATTTCATCTGTATTATTTCCATATTTTTCTATTGTGAATAATGTTGTGATGACCATGGGTGTGAATATACGTATTCATGTCATGCCCAGGAGGGGACACATGGATAAATGAGTTTTGGTACATATAAAAACAAAACCCTGCTCTCTACTTGCACACTGGAGAAAAAAGACAAGGCATCCTACTCCTGGAAACATTTAAAGTCCCAGAAATCCAAAGGGAGAGTTCTGTCCTGTGGGATCTATGATTTGGAATTCACTCTATGGCAATGAGAGAGAGCGAGAGAGTGTGTGTGTGTTTCTCAATCCAACAACTTCTGTCACATGTATGCTGGAAAATAGTCTCTTCTCTTACCTGACGGTATTCCAGACTCAAAAGGTTGTACATGTTTTCTCCTTGGTGTTTTCATCTCATGGAAATTCTTCTGCCCATTCATATAGGTTTGTGGACTCATGAACGTCAAATGTCCAGATAGGCCTTGTCCTATCAAACTTAAAGCATCTCTTCTTACAATTCAATTTTTATATTAATTGGCTCCTGCTCATTTTGAGGAGTCCAAGTGTGATAGTGGCTACTGCATGGTCGGCAGTTCAAAACCAAGAGCAGCAACATAGGACAAAGACTAAGCTTTTTACTCCTGTAAACAGTTACAGCTGCAAACCCACAGGGACTCACTATGAGTCAGCAATGGCTCGGTGGCAGTGAGTTAATGCGTATTCATGATGAAGTTCATTATTCTCAGTAAATTCAAAGTTTACACAGATATAGATGCCTATGGGTTTGAAACGCTGATCTTGCCAGAAAGACTTCCTTATACATACAGAAACAATTATTTTTTAGTAGTAAATGAATGTCTACTGAAAAAATACTAGGTATAAGATCAAAGTCTCCTTAGTAAGTGTGTGGGCCTTTGGTGTCTCCAAGTGGACCTTGTAGGAGGCTTGTGAGTATTGCTTATGTCAGACATGTGATAGTCAAATCCTGAGACTGGGATAGCTGAGAAGCAGATATTGATGCACATTAGAAACAGAAACAGAGATATTGATTAGGAATAGCTAGGTCTTCACACAAACATTTTTATTTCTTTTTAAAAGCACTTATGAGAAAGAAAAAGAGAGAGAGAAGGAGGAAGGGAAGGAGGGAAGGAAGGAAGGAAGGAAGGAAGGAAGGAAGGAAGGAAGGAAGGAAGGAAGGAAGGAAAGAGACCAATGGGATTTTCCCCTATATACTTATGGGAAAGAAGGAGTTACCAGCTGCTAACTGCAACACCAGTGGTTCAAGTTCACCAGCCTCTCTGCAGGGGAAATTTTGGCAAGGCTATTAGCTGGGATGGAGACAGCTCCAGAAACTCTGTTTTGCCCAAAAGGATTGCTTTGAGTCAGAACTTATTCAACAGCAGTGGGTTGGTTTAAGGAACTAGAATGAGTTGATCATGAATGCTCTGGGCTGATGTTAGAAAGATTAGAACTTCAAGTTCACACAGAGGCACCTTGAAAGAAAGGTTGAAAACCTGTTTTGGCAAAGACAACTATGAGTTTATGCTATAGCTGTGGCTGTCGTCTGCCTCTGACACCCAGAGTCTCGATTAACCACAGTCAACTTCACAACTCGTTTGAGTCATTCTCTAGGTGACTTGGGAAATGGCAAAGGTGGAGTTTGGACCGAGGATGTCTGTCTGATGAAACGTTAGGCTTATGCTGTCTTGATAACTGACTACTTTCCTGAGAGAGCATCTTGAATCCTGAAATTAGCATTTGCTTGGAGGAGACACTGGAAAGACGTTTGGACAAATGACACTGGGGAGTAAAGGGAAGGGAATTTGAGAGGGCAGCCGAAAGTGAAGGGGGAAAGTACAGACAGTAGGACAAGATTATAAATACGCTGAATATGAAGGAAATACATTAGGTAAAATGTAAATTCCTCTTCTGCTAGTGAATGTATATCAGGAATGTGTGCTGTTGGGTAAGTTTTGGATTGTTACCTGCAACCTAAGTGGCTTTCCACAGGAGAAAGTTGAGGCTACCTGCTCTCATAAAGATTACACTCTTCGAGCCCCTGGATAGAGTCAGTGTTGACCTCGTGGCAGTGGATTTGCTTTGTTTTAGAATCACTGTTACCCCAGTTGTCAGTCAGTTTGTCATATCGTGGTAGGTTTATTGTCATTGTGATGCTGGCAGCACTGCCACCCCTATTTCAAATGCTAGAAGGGTCACCCATGACGAGCAGGTTTCTGGGGAACTTTCAGACAAAGAACAGAATAGGAAGAAGGATTAGGGTACACTATTAAGGGATTAACCACTAAAAACTTTAGAAATGGCAGCAGACCATTGCTGGATCTAATCCCAGAAGATGAGGCCCTTAGGCTGGAAGGTGCTGCTTCCTCAAGGTAGAGTCACATTTCTTAACGTGGGAGGAGCAGGCTTTCAGGACCTCCATTTCCTAATGTGGCGTAATCCCAAAGAAGAAGAAACAACTGCAGAACGTATTAACAATCAGAATGCGCAAAGTACCGAGTATGAATCTGAGGTGTTGGAGGTCATCAAATATGAAACAGAATGCATAAAAATCAATATCCTAGACATTAGTTGAGGAGACCTCATAGTTCAATGGGGAACTCAGTGGACTGCTAACTGCAAGGTCAACAATTCAAAACCACCAGCCACTCCACAAGAGAAAGATGAGGCTTTCTACTCCCATAAAGAGTTACAGTCTCAGAAACCCACAGGGGCAGCTCTGCCTTGTCCTATGGTTTGCTGTGTCAGAAATGGCAAATTCATCATCAAAAATAATACTTCTAGATCTTTCTTGAAATACAATGATGTTTATAAGATAATATCTATATGAAAACTACATAGTCCAGTTAATGTAACTATTATTCAAATTTACTGACTAACCTCTAACGTCAATGATGAAGAAATACTGACATCTTTTTAACTCTGAAATATATCAAACGTTCATTGATAATTAGTGATAACTGGATTGCGAAAACTGGAAAGAAAGAAGGATCAATATTTGGAAAACATGGCCTTAGTGACAGAAACACATTTTGCAAACCAATACTCTGTGCGTTTCAAATATCATTTTTCAACAGCATAAACTGAAACTATGCCCATACATCTCACCAGATGGAATAAACAAAAAGGAAGCTTACTGCATCGTTTGGGCGAGACAATGGAGAGTAAACATTATAAGCCAAAACAAGGCCAGGGTTTGACTGTGGAATATATCACAAATTGCTCATATGTAAGTTCAGATTGAAACTCAAAAAATTAAAACAAGTCCAAAAAAGCCAAAATGCAACCCCAAGCATATGCCATCAGAATTTAGAGACTATCTCAAAGACAAATTTGATTAAGTGAGTGCTAATGACTGAGGCACTGAAGACTTGTGGAATAACATCAACAACATCATACATGAATAAAGCAAAATTCCATTAAAAATACAGGAAAGGAAAAAAAAGTATGTTAAAGGAGACTCTAAAACGTGCTCTTGAACAAAGAGTAGCTAAAGCAAATGGAAGGACTGGTGAAGCGAAAGAGCTTAACAGAAAATTTCAAAGCACAGTTCAAGAAGACAAACATGCAAAAATCTGGGGTGACAAAGCCCAGAATAAATAACACACAAAGCTTTTCTCAAGCTGAAAGAACTAAGGAAAACATCAAGGCTTAAGTTACAATATTGAAGGATTCTATTGGAAAATATTGAACAATGCAGGAAGCACCAGAAGAAAATGGATGGAATACAGAGAGTCATTTTACAAAAAAGAAGTAGATAATATCCAACCATTTCAAGAGGTAGTGCATAATCAAGAATTGCTGGTACTAGAGGAAGAAGTCCAAGCTGCATTGAAGGTATTAGCAAAATTCAAGCCTATAAGAATTGAGGGAATGCCAATTTAAATGTCACAATATACTGATAAAGTATTAGAGGTACTCACTCCTCTAGACTAAGACATTTGGAAGACCTGGACAATTGACTGGAAGAGGTCCACATTTGTACCCATTTCAAAGAAAGGTTACCCAACAGAATGTGAAAATTAACAAACAGTATCATTAATATCACATTCAAGTAAATTCTTGTTGAAGCTAATTCGGAAATGAGTGCAGCATTACATCCACAGGGAACTGACATATATTCCAGCTGAATTCAGAAGAGGACATGGAACAAGGGTTATGTTAACATCAGTAAGATCTTGACTGAAAGCAGTGAATACAGAAAAAAAATTACTGGTGTTTTATTGAATATATGAAAACATTAGACTACGTGAATGGTAGCAAACTATGGATAGCAACGAGGAGAAAAGGACTTCCAGAAGACCGAACTGGCTCAAGAGGGACCTGTGTAGAGATCAAAAGGTAGTTGTTCAAAGAGAACAAGGGGACACTGCTTGGTTTAAAATCAAGAAAAAGTGTGCATCATGGTTGTATCCTTTCACCACATTTCAAAAATCTATATTTTGTTGTTCCTACATGCCAGCCCATAGGAACCTTCTACACATCAGAACCAAACACTGCCCTATCCTGTACCATCCTCAAAATTGTGCCTATGCTTGAGCCCATTGTTGCAGTCATAGGTCAATCCATCTCCCCGAGGGACTGTCTTTCCTTCACTGTCCCTCTGTATTATAAAACATGATATTATTCTTCAGGGATTAGTTTCTTTTGACAATATGGCCAAAGTATTTAAGAGAAAGCCTTGCCATCCTTGCCGCTAGAGCAGCGGTTCTCAACCTGTGGGTTGTGACCCCTTTAGGGGTGTTGAGCAACCCTTTCACAGGGGTTGCCCGATTCATAACAGTAGAAAAATTCCAGTTATGAAGCAGCAATGAAAATAATTTTATGGTTGGGGGTCACCACAACATGAGAAACTATATTAAAGGGTCACAGCATTAGAAAGGTTGAGAACCACTGCTCTAAGGTGCACTTTGAATGTATTTCTTCCAGGACAGATTGGCTTGTACTTTCAGTAGTTCATGGTATTTTCGATAATTTTCTCCAGCACCACAATTCAAAGCATCCTTTCTTCTTTGGTCTTCCTTATTCAATGTTCAAATTTCACATACATATGAGCAATTGAAAATACCATGGCTTGGAGCAAGCACACCTTTGTCCTCAAAGTAACATCCTTGCTTTTCAACACCTTAAAGAAGTCTTGTATGCCAGCTTTACCAAATGCACCTAGTCTTTCGATCCCTTGACTGCTGCTTCCATGAGCATTGATTAGAGATTAAAGAGAGCCATAATTCTTGACAATTTCAACCTTCTCTCCATTTATCATGATGTTATCTATTGGTCCAGTTGTGAGAATTTTGGTCTTTTTTACATTGAGTTGCAATTCATTCTAAAGCTGAAATCCTTGGTCTTTATCAGAAAGTAATTCAAGTCTTCCTCACTTTCAGCAAGCAAGGTTGTGCCGTCTACATATCCCAGATTGTTAATAAGTCTTTTGCCAATCCTGATGCCATGTTCTTCAGAGAAATGAGCCTCTGGAAACCTTATGCATAGCTTCAAAACATCATCAATCTGTAGGCTGAGTGAATGATCTCAGATGGACTATATCAGTGGTCCTCAACTTTCCTAATGCAGTGACCCTTTAATACAGTTCCTCATGTTGTGACCCCCACCCATAAAATTATTTTTGTTGCTACTTCATAACTGTTATGTTGCTACTGTTATGAATCGGGCAACCTCTGTGAAAGAGCCGTTAGACCCCCAAAGGGGTCACAACCCACAGGTCGAGAACCGCTGGACTATATGAAGAATAATGTGGCATCAGGATTTAAGGAATCCTCATTACCAACCTATGACAGACACATAGATGGTACACCCTTGGTAGGTGAACATGCTGAGAACTTAAACCACTTACTGATGAGGGTAAAGACGGCAGCTTTCAGTATGAATTACAACTCAATGCAAAGAAAACATCATTGTAAACAGCAAAATGATTAACGTTGTCAAGGATTTCAAGGATGTCAAGCTGGTTCCACAATCAATTCTCACGGAAGCAATAGTCAAGAAACCAAACTACATGTAGCCTTGGACAAAATCTTTGAGGACTGAGGTGAACTCACCCAAGTCATATTATGTTCAAGTTCCCTATATGCACGTAAAGTTGCACAGTGGATGAGGAAGACGGGAGAGTGACTGATGCATTTCAATTAAGTTGTTGTCAAGGAACACTGAAAGTTCCCTGGGCTGCCAGAAAACAAACCTACCCGTCTTGAAATTATTACAGTCAGAATGGCGCTTTGAAATGAGGATGATGAGGATCTCAAGTACTTTGTACATGTTATCAGGAGGGACCACTCCAGCGAAAAAGACATTATGTTTGGTAAAGAGTCAACATAAAGGAGCAAGACCCTCAATAAGTTGGACTGACACAGTGGGTGCAACAGTGGGCTCAAGCCTAATAACAATTCTGGGGATTCTTCCGGTACTGGGAAGTGTTGCATTCTGTTGTGAAGCGGGAAACTACGAGTTGCAACTGGCACAACGTCACCTAACTCACCACCATCACTGAGTTAATTATATATCTTCATGTGTCCATTTCTTTCTCAACATTAACTTCAATATATTGGATCCAACAAGGAAAACAAGAAATCTTGTGTGTTATCTAAATTCACATTATGATTTTTGGGGGTTCAACAACCAATTTCTGTAAAATAGTAGCCAAGCAATTTTTAGTCACATGTATTAAATTTACATTTTCCTGACAACTTTCTCATTTTTAATTCTTATATTCATATTTTAACAATAAGATACACTTCTGAGTTTCTTTTGATTCCCCTTTATCCATTAGAGACATAGTGGGGAGTCAAAACTCTATCACTACCTAGAGATAATATAAGCAAAGACCCAAAGATCCCAGCAAGGGAAGGAAGGGAATAAACGGGAAAGAACGGGGAGAGGAAGGGAGGGGAAGGGAGGGGTAAGGAGGGTACCAGAGAAGAGAAG
>NW_022111368.1:5903349-5920236 GCF_000313985.2 Echinops telfairi
GGGCCACAGCAGATGACCACATGCAGAGAAGCCAAGCAGGGGATGGATGAGAAGGGGTCAGAATAATGGGAATGGGGTGGGTAACAACTTCAAGGGGTCAGGGAGTTTGGAACCATTCTGGGATTGGGGCTGGGCTCTCCTTGCCCCTATCTGCTGCCCCTAGGACTGGTCTGGACACACCCCTGGGGAGGTGAATGGTGTGAAATAGGGCTGGGATAGAGGGTAAGTTCCATTCTCCTCCCACCAGTTTGTTGGTCAAAAGAGTTTCAAGTTTGGGATGGAGACATTCAGCGATGGAGGGAGCAGTGGGACAGTGTAGCAGCTGTGTACCACTAGCCTCTTAGTGAATGTAGGTCAAACGGATGGTAACATAAGGTAGAAATTTATATCAAATCAACTCACTGTCCAGACAGGTTCTAAATCCATGGTCTGAGTGTTAAACTGGAAGGTCCCTTGATTTTTGTAGTTCTGAAAGTGAATGAACCCAAGATGGGCAGGAATACCACAGATCGATGACTACGGGGTCAGAGGGCTAGAGAGCAGATCAGAGAGCAAGCCACTGTTGGTTTTTGGAGTGGGCCGACAGTAGGACAAGCTGTTGATTCAGTTCCACAGTACCAGAGATCAATGAGAAAGGCCCAGAATCCCAACACAGTGAAAAAGCAAGTGAGCTTTTTCATAGCACCTACCCGTACTTATATAGGAAGTAGGCCACGCCCTGAGGAAACATTCATTCAACTTCACCAGAGCTGTGACCTGAGTAAGGAGGATGGAGTCTACCTTAAACTTTATACACTAGATTGACTGTCCATGGCAGATCCCTTTATGGAGCTGATTACAATGTGTCCGGTCACATCATGGGACTGATGAGGGCTGGGAGAATCTTGCCTCAGCCAGGTTGTCAAAAAACAAAAGTTCCCACTGACTCACCTGCTGGGTGCCAGTAACAACAGACCAGAACATTCCTTGGCTTGTAGACCTTCCCACACTGTGTTTGCCCTGTGTGAGAAATGGTTCCCGTGTGTGTTCTGCTCTGTGAAAAGACAACAGTGAAAGATTAATATTGGAGTCCACCCTCCTCCATTGTGACTTCCTTAATTTAGCAGATAATGTCGTTAAAGAAAGACCCCATCTTCCTAAAGAAGGTCACAGTTTTAGGTATGTAACTCACCACTATGGAGTGGATTCTGACTCATACTGACCTTGAAGGACAGATTAGAATCGTGGATTTCCAAAACTGTCACTCGTTACATGTGTCAATGCTGTGGCCTCTCACCATATTTATTCAATTTGTGTGCTGAGAAATCATCAGAGTGACTGAGTTATGAAGAAAACTGTGGCATCAGGGTTGGAAGAAAGATTAACAACCTTCAATATACAGATAATACAACCTTGCTTGCTGAAAATGAGGAGGACTTGAAGCACTTGCTGATGAAGACCAAAGATTTCAGTCTTCAATAGGGATTACGACTCAATGTAAAGATGACCCAAATCCTCAACTCCTCACAACTGAAACCAATGGGAAACATCAGGATCAATGAAGAAAGGTTGAGGTTGTCAAGGATTTGAGTCATCATCATTTTCACTTTAGCTCACGGGTCAGAGGAGGGCCCCACAAATGAAAACAGCAGAGGTGTCTCTTGTTTAATATGTAAATGAGACTACAGTGCTGAGAAGCTTTGAACTCGCACATAATAAGAACTCTGAAACCTAGAGATGCTTCTTTTATGAATGATTTAGAGCTTCGGCTGAGTCAAAGTCTTCTTTAAAGGAACGTATTTTCACGGTCATGT
Source organism: Echinops telfairi (assembly GCF_000313985.2). NCBI lineage: Eukaryota > Metazoa > Chordata > Mammalia > Afrosoricida > Tenrecidae > Echinops > Echinops telfairi. The sequence goes on from NW_022111368.1 coordinate 5,905,143, forward strand.
TTAATCATTAGTAATTATGCTCTTCCCTTTCGTTATAGGTAATGTATGAAGTTGTTGGAGCAATTGAAAAAAATAAAGACTCCCTTTCACAGAATCTTCTATCTGTAATGAAAAGTAAGTTTTTCCTGTGTCCCCTATACTTGTCACAATGCCACATATTTCTTCTTTCTCCGTCTGAACATTCATGGTCCTGTAATATATGCTACTAGCTAAAAGATAATTGAAATCTAGTTTGCACTCTAATGCACGGAATCATAACGAACAGATCTTGCCACAGTATCTATTGGTTACGATTTAATTTGGAGCCCTGTAGAAACATAATTTAACTAAGCTTTTAGCAGGTAGAATTGAAAACACCTTTACCACTTCAGTGGTTTGAATATTAAAGACGCTTTCCGACAAAGACTAATGAAGATGAATATGATTTCTAAAGTTATTTAGGCTACAGCAGGGTGAATTTCACTATTTAAGATGACTCCAGTGCACAACTAAGAGTGGTATTTAATGAATATGTATCTTTCTGTTATGAAATATTAGGGCTCTCTCTATAAAGATAGACTATACATTTATTGTTTATTCGTTTTATACATTTGTATGTAAATAAATATTCTCCCACTTAGTGAATCTTAGTGTATACATATCCATATGCACAGGTATAATACATATATGTACATCTATAAAGGCTGCACGTGTTACACTTCTACACTGTATATAGAACTCTACCCTCCATAAAATGGGTGACGCGGTGCCTGCCTGCAGCAATGGGCTCAAACATAGGAGCGATGGTGAGGACAGTGCTGGACCAGGCAGTGCTTTTTCTCCTCTACACTTAGGGTCACTATGGATCAGAACAGAGCGGATAGCTCCTAAACCACACGGCACTACATGTATATATAATTGAAATCTACTTTTATATTATGCACATGTAAATGTATAAACACAATACACCTAATTGTATTTCACAAGTATATTTCAAAACATTTGTTAAAAATACCATTATCTTGAATTCCATTTTGATGAACTTTTTGTACCTCAATCATATAAATATTTATGTGCATATAGATATATACAGCTATGTCATGCTATCTCCTCCAGTGGATTATTCATCAGTCGCCTTTCTGAAGTGATTCACATTTTTACAATAACCTTTCTAGGCATACCATCGTGTGTGCTTTAAGCTGCTCCAAGTGGGAAAGAGTCATTTATCTTCTCCTAGCAAAAGGATCATGTGATAGCCTTGCATGAAGTAGCTGGATGCCTTTGAGCTAGAAGTAAGACATTCACAGCAGACTTCTATTTTGAGGAATACATTTGCCTTGAGTCATGGCAGCACAGTTACCATATATTTCTGTTCATGGGAGATTAATCTGCTAGCCTCTTCAAACTTGAAGTTTTTGTGAATTCTAAAAATGGCAAAGGTTTGAAATTAAAATAACATTATTTTAGGAATAACTGGAAAATGAATACTGTTTATCCTTGGAGCTAATTTCCTTCTAATTTTTAAGTATTTGAACTTTATAGCGCTTCTCCTTAAGCTGTAGGTTTTACCCAATTTCTACGTCTTAAACTACAACAAATTCTACTTACATATTCCATTACCATTGACTATACATAACTATTGAGAAAATAATCTGAGAGGCTGGGTTATATGAAGAAAAATGTGGTATCAGGATCGGAGGAAAGTTTATTAACAATCTGAGATATGCAGATGACATAAATTTGCTTGCTGAAAGTGAGGGGGACTGGAAGCTCTTACTGATGAAGATCAAGGGTTGCAGCCTTCGGTATGGGCTACAACTCACTGTAAAGAAAACCAAAATTTGCATAACTGAACTAATAGGTGATATCATGATAAATCAAGAAAAAATGAAATTGTCAAGGATTTCATCTTGTCTGAATTCACAATTAATGCTCACGGAAGCAGCTGTTGAGAGCTCAAAGGAGAAGGTGCATTAGATAAAAGGCCTCTTTCAAGTGGTGAGAAGTGAGGATGGTCCTTTGAGGCCTAAGGGGAGCGTGACCCAAGCCAGGGTATTTCCCATCACCTCGTATGATATGAAAGCTGGACACTGAAAAATGGAGAACAAAGGAAAATCGATGAATCTGAGTCACGGTTATTCAAGAATATTGAAAACGTTGTAGACGGCCAAAAGAACAACCAGATGTGTCTTGGGAGAAATGCAGCCAGAATACCCCTTCGACACAAGGTTGCCTGCATTTGTCTCATGTACTGTGGACATGCTGTCAGGAGAGACCAGGCGCTGGAGAAGGACATCGGGTTTGATAAAGTGGAGGGGCAGCAAAACAGGGGAAGGCCCTGCGCGAGGTGGCTGCTGCAATTTGCTCCAACAGACTAGTTGGGAGTTTGGCCCGCCACCAGGCCATGTCACCTCTCGTGCACACAGGGACTTGATGCACTGGAACCAACCCAAGGATGTCGAACAACAACAGGATCCCTGCTGTGATACCTGTCATTACGATCATCCCGTTTTTCAGTTTAACTTGCTTTTGGCTAGCTGTAGGTTTAGAACTCGGTGATATAAAGAGCATACACTAAATCACACTATTCTAGGAAGGCCTGATGTGTGCTAAAATTTTAAGCAAACCTTTTTCATCGTATTTGTGTTTCTTGGTGACAGAACATACATGCACATCTAGCATGGGAATGGAGCTTACAGACACAGTCCGTTCCAGCGCATCGTGACCCCGACAGCGTGTCTGAGGCTGTGATTCTTGACAGGAGCAGAGAGCCGCATTTTTTTCTGGGAAGGGGTAGTTGTTGGGTTTGAACTACCAGACCTTTCTGTTAGCAATGCTTACTGGGCAGTGCCACCAGGCTCCATAGACTGTAAAACTCAAAAATATCTCTGCCATTGAGTATATGCCGACTTAAAGCAACCCTCTAGGACAGGGTAGAGCTGGCCCGCTGAGTTTCCACTTGCAACTGCTGCATCACGTGACATCCTTCCTCCATCTCCCTGTTTCTATGGATCTTTTCTTCTTCATAAGGACCAAGCTGACCGCATGTTAACCTGATAATGTCTTTAAAGTCTTTATTTCTGAACAAGGTCTCATTCATGGTTCCGAGGGGTTAGGAATTCAACATATCTCTTTAGGGGACAAAATTTAACCATCATAAACCCTAGGTGCTAAAATCATTCTTTTATGTGTGCTTGTCAACCAGTTACAAGACTAAATAAATTCCATTTTAATCTAAATACTTTAGGATGTAGGTGCACCAGAGCAAGAGCAAAAAGTTTAAAATGTGCCATTCAATATTTATAGGCCATTAGCAGAGAGAGCAAGCTTTCTTGATCAAGGGCCTCAGAATAGAGCGCTTAAGCTTTGGTGCTGTGGGTCTCTTGCAGTGATTTTCCAGGTGCAGTGCAATACCCACTTCACAACGCATCCCACACACAGTGACCCTGAGGACGGCAGGGCAGAACTGTGCTCCAGAGTTTTCAAAGGCGAATTCCTTTGGCAGGAAATTGCCACACTTTCCTTCTGAGGTGTTTCACAAGTGGATTCAAACCTCCAACCTTTAGGTCAGGAGCCAAGCATATTAACCATGTGCACTACCCTGAAACGCCAAGAGCACCCATGAACAAGACAAACCAATGTGACTATTTCAAGTACACTTTTATTTACAGAAACGGATGGTGGGCCATTTTTTTTCAACCCGTGTGTTTTGGTTTGCTCATGCTTGTTCTATCACATAAGAAACAATGAATGTTTTGGACAGGATTTTATGAAGTGAAATATTTTATCACTGTCAAGAGCCATTGAAAGCAAGAGTAAGTGCCTGATAATCTTAGTTAATTAATATTCGCTGGTAATTTGCTAGTACTGACAGTAACTAATTCAGTGAGGCACAAGAATCTGCGAGATGGCAATGGGCTTTCTCTGCGTTCTCCAGTTAGCTGCAGTGACAGCTCCCCAAATTTCCTTTCCTTTTTTTATTTTTACAATCGTTCTTACATTGGATTCATTTTTATTTATTTCTGTTTCTTATTACATATGTATTATTTATATTTACATATATTATCCCTATCTTTAATTTTTGGATTTTGAAAGAGTCTTGGCGCAATGAAACCCCCATAGCAATGAGTTTCTACAGAGCCCACATCTTAAGCATCTATCAGTACACCTTCAGGGGCACAATGAGCTGCCAACCACGGGTCTAGGTTCAAACTCACCGACCAGTCTGTACAAAGAAGGTGAGGCTGCCCTCTCCCAAACAAATCTATAGTCTTGGAAACTCTACATAGGAATGTTACACATTGGAATTGACTCAGTGGCTGAGGTTATACATATATATTAAAAAGACATTCTTTTTACTGATCCCTCTAATCTCAAATCAATACAATAGAGTTCTCTTTAGCCATCCCATATTTCATAATCTTATATATCTCCTGGGAGCATGCCTTGTGGTTTCCTTTTTCCAAAGGTAATTTTCTTATGCTTTCTAATTGTAAGCATTACAGAAAAGAATACTATATCTGCCTTGTTTTGCACCAGGGCAAGCAAAATGAAGCAAAGTTAAGGAAGCTAAGAACTAATCTACTCTGATTCTGAACATTGATAACAGTCCAGAGGACTAAGCTTGGTCCCTAAGGGATTCATATACATTATTTTACATTTTAATCTTTCAGTCACCTTCAGTTTCAGTATTGTAATCCTGATTTCACAGACTTTGAAACTGAAGCTTAAACTCTGTCTACACCCAGATATAAGTTATACAGGAAATGTTCACTTCAGATCTTTTACTGGCATGTGGATTGCTTTCAAAGTTGCTCTGGTGAGGCAGCAATTAAGCATTTGGTTGCTAACCAAAACAACCCATTTTGAAACCAGACAAAGGCTCCATGAGGCAAAAGACCTTTCCCCTGGCAGTCTGTTCCCACATAGTCTGGTCACCCCGATAGGCAGCCCTATTCTGTCATATAAGGTCTTTGTGAGTCAAATCAACTCATAACAACATGGCTTTCATTATGCTGTTTACATGGGCAAACAGAAACCCTCATATGTATGGTCTAATTCTTCCTGAGGGTTAAAAATAGATCCCAGAATTATTAAAATGTGCATAACCTAATTCCTCAAATATTTCAGCTTTCTTTAAACCTGTGCAGCTGCATTTAACATTGAGCTAAAACCTTCCAGGGATATCTGCAGGCTCCTTTGATACAGGGAAGAAAATGGAGAATTATTTTCCTGAGTACTTGTTTTTGGACAATGAGGAGTTGCTATCAAAAACAATCTTGGAGGAGTATCCCCCCAAAACCAAAATTTTATTTTCAAAGCTATGTATATAATTTTTTTAACAAAGCAATCTTATCACCTTCTACGTACTCTCTATTACACTTAATACACTTGTCAAATCTGCAATTCCATTCTTGGAAACATTTTTCAACTCATCTATTTGGATGGCTGACAGCACGTCCCTCATTTGTTTCTTCACCTCTTCTACTCAAAATCGCTGTCCTTCCATGTTCTTCTTCATTCACAGTCACACAAAGAAGTCACACAGAGTGACGTCAGGGGAGTAAGGTGAGTAAGGCAAGAGAGGCATCCTGTTTTTTCCAAAAAATGGTGCACTGAGATGGCTGCCTGTGCAGGTGTACAGTCATGGTGGCAAAACCAGTCCCCCATCTGCCACAAATCAGGCCTTTTTTTGTCTCACACTGTTACGCAATCTTTTCAAAACCTTTAAGTAGAAAGCTCGATTAACAGTCTGACCTGGTAGAACGATCTCCAAATGCACCATGCGTCGATATTTTCATCTGTTTGAGTAGTTGACAGACATTCAGAAAAAGGTTTGTCATCAACCGACATTTCACCTTTTTTGAAAAGAGGAAACCACTCGTACACTTGAGTTTTCCCCATAGCACTGTCCATGTGAGCTGTGTTCAACATCACAACAGCATCTGTGGCATTTTTCCTGAGCAGGAAACAAAACCTCACAGGTGCACACTGTTCTCTTAAATCAGCCATCACAAAAAACAAAGTTTTAGTGAACTGCTTTTACAAAAAAATTCTCTGTGACCAGAGAGAGCCTCCCCAGGTGATGCCACTGATTGTACTAACTCAGAGCAAGTGACTCCATGCTAGCCTCGCAGGGAAAAATGTGTGCTAAGAAAGCTCTACTCCTCTCGGCACAATGCCTGTTTGGGGGGTTACCCCGTCATATCGTCAAGATTTGGTCAGATGCAGGAAAAACACTGAAGTATGAGCTTTTAAGTTTTAGTTCTGCTATCTAGAATAGAACTATATTCTCTACTAGTAGAACGTGAAGGGTGTAGCATACAGGTGCAGGTGGGAAAGCAGGGGATCAACATTCCTGATAGTGAAAGGCAATAGCAGTCTAAATTAGATAAATAGTGGGGGAATTGACCTTGGGACATAGAAAAGGATGTACTCCTCCTTCTGATATTGCTACACCAATTATGTCTTTTACTCACAGTGTTTTAGTGATGAAAACATCTGGATGGGGAATTAACTTAACAGTCACACAAACAATCATTTTAATGCCACTTACATACGGTGACCAGATTTAAAGTGGGACACCATTGATGGGGGGGGGGGGCTCTTGATTAAAAATTCGGTCTATATGGACCAAATAGACCGTCCCCTAGCTTGTCATGCATTCTTTCCAAAAATTGGGACTTTTTAAAAATGTCAAAAATCGGGACTGCCCCGCCAAAAGCGGGACATCTGGTCACCTTACACTTACAGTATTCATTTATTTATTTCCTAGCTAGTGAAAATGTTGTGATCAATCATTTGTTCCAGTCGAAGTTATCCCAAACAGGATCCCTCCTATCATCCTATTCTTCCTTTAAGTTCCGAGGATATAAATCTGCCCTGCTCAGTAAGAAAATGACATCATCTTCAATTATTGGTGAAAACAAGCATTGTCTTGACCTCAGTAAGGTAGGAATTTTTTGTGGTTCTTGTTGCATTACTTTTCATGTGGTTTTGTACAGTTCTTTCTTCTTTAGAAAAAGCACCATTTTGGATGCTAAATAAAAGGAGATGACATTCTTATTGCAAAGGAAAAGCAAGGAAACGTAGGCTGCCTCCCTGCAGTACAAACACCGGAGAAGCGAATCCTATAGCACTGTACAGGACAGTCAAAATCCAATAGGATACAACATGCGTCATTTTATTGGCTGTCTGTGCAGCATTCTATTTATGTTTCCTCTATACCACTGTCTTGTTGAGCAATGGGAAGTAACTCCAGGGGCAGTCGGCTTAGCTAGAATAAAGGTAACCTCCTCATTATGGTGACATTCGTCGCTTCAGAGGTTTTAGGTCTCTAAATGATAAATTGTAGGGGTGTGTGTATGTTCTACACAGACATGTTTTTCAGATATTAGAATGTTTTCATGTACATCTCATAGCTCTTTATCTTCTTTCTGGAGTATACTAATTTTTAAAATGCATTTGCCCTATACAAATTGAACTGGGTATACAACCCAGTGGTTCTTGCTATTTGTAAAAAGGAACTAAACACTAAGAAAAGAATCGATTCAAACTGATGGTGAATATGTATGAAGTCCGTTAGTTTTCTTAAGATTTCATTGCCTGATTGTATCTTGGTTGGCTTTGCTTCCTTCTGCCAGAATTATAAAAGATAAGAAATATAATTGGGAAGGTGACAGGACAATCCATTTTAGAAATTTCAGTTGCTATACCCTGCTGGGATGCATTTTAGCCTACCAATTACAATGAAAGCATAATTGTAATCAGCTCTGTTTTTGAAGAATAGCAGAACTTTGACTAACATATAAGCAAATTGTACCTATGTGTACGTGTAAGGAATCAGTTGATTGATTAATTGGGAACTCAATTTCACTACATAGAAGAGGACACCTTTTACATAACACAAGATGCATGATCTCCTTTTATAAGGAAGATCTTTATTCCTGGGAATTTCACTGTAACTCTCAGCTCTTCCCAGCTCAATCCTCTGGCAATCAAAAGCAAGAATATCGCCACACACCTCTACACCATAATTTTTTACCTTAATTATTAAACATTATGAGACATGGATGCCATTAGCCTTTTCCCTAAAGGACTGCAAAGGGGAGGTAATTCAGTCCCTCCCTCATCTCAGAAGTGAAATTGAACGTTCCCCTCCAAGTGATGGAGGTTTATTTATTATGATTATGAATTAAGTCTTCACTTCTCTTGCTTCTTCCCTTCAAGCCACCTCATTTCTCAGCATTCACCCTTGTGACCCAGAAAGGATTAAGATTTTATCCAACCTTTAACTGGGCATCATACTGCATTCTGTTGGTGGAAAACAGGTTCATCTCCCACCACTCCCTTGCTTTTGCATTCCCTTGTCAGGGATCATCAATCATTTCAGCTTAACAGTGTATCTAAGGGAAGGAAAGGGGCTGTTGTCATCATAGCAATGGCACCACATTGGCCAGAAGGGTTCATCAGGTATTTTTCTTATAACAAGACCTTTTTAATTGAAAGATAAATTATGTTAGCTCAAGTAGTATGTAGGGCTAAGTCTGTGTGATTTTGTGAAAGACAGTGTTATATTGGTGGTTGAAGTTCATTTTAACTATTGTGGAATCTAATTCATTACCCGCCTCCCTTTATCTTTACCATTGGTCCTTACTTTCTATTTTTTTCTTGTCACTATCCATCCATCCATCCATTGTGTCAAGCACATTTGTACATGTGTTGCCATCACCATTCTCAAACATTTTCTTTCTACTTGAACTCTTGATATCAGCTCATTTTTCCCCTCCCTCCCTCATGAACCCTTGATTATTTATAAATTGTTATTATTTTTCCATGTCTTACACTGTCCAATGTCTCCCTTCACCCACTTTTCTGTTGCCTGTCCCCCAGGGAGGGGGTTATATGTAGATTCTTGCGATTGGTTCTCCCCTTCTCCCCCACCTTACCCTTCCCATTCTGGTATCACTACTCTCATTATTGGTCCTGAGGGATTTACCTGTCCTGGATTCCCTGTGTTTCCAGCTCTGATGTGTACCAGTGTACATCCTCTGGTCTAGCTGGATTTGTAAGGTAGAATTGGGATCATGATAGTGTAGGGGAGGAAGCATTAAAGAACTAGAGGAAAGTTGTATGTTTCACTGACTTTTATTTACATTATTATTTGGTCTTTGCCATAAATGTTTTTTCTATTGAGAATGCTGTAATACTTACTTAAAAATATAATTTACTCTCATTTTTTATAGACAGGTAATTTACTAGCCCCTTTTAGAACTTTAGGAAAAGAATATAAAGGAAAGAAAAGTGTTTATAAAAATATCAAATCGCATATCCATCCAATTACTGATTGTCCTTACACTTAAGAGAAACAAAAGTGAAAACATCAAATCACTGTAACATAAAATGGTATCCTTGTGCTTCAGAGCAAACTGTATTTCATGATAAATGTGGACAATTAGTAATACAGAGTGAGCTCTTTGTACCACAAAGGAAATGAGAATTTATGCTCCTGTTTATTATCAAATTGAAATGTGTGCAGGGTGTTGTTCGAGCTGATCTATACAACAGCAGTGAACTTGAATGGATAGCTTCTTTACGTGTAGTTGATCTTTTCCCAAATTTACAATTCCATCACAGAAATCCATCTGCTACTGATGTGCTACAAGTCATGAAACAAAACCAAAAACTACATGTTCAGTTCATATATACCTCCTAGTATCTTTATATGAATGAAAGAGTTCAATGTGGGATTTATTAAAAGCACTCACTTGTTTTGTTCTTTCTGCTTCCGTTGTAGTTATTAAAAAAGAAAGGAACGTCTGCATTTCTTCAAAAGCTGGACAGGGGAGGGCCCGTGTCTGCGGCTTCACAACTCAGGGTTCGTGAGTTTCAGATTTCACAAACTTGGAATATGATCCGATACATTGCAAAGGGTTTGCATAGAATCCTATTTCTCAGTTTTGTAGCCCACCAAAGTTCCTTGTAGAGGAAAACACAGTTCCTTGTAGAAGGACACACAGAACCAGTGACTGAGTACTGCATCGTCTCGGGGGGCCCTTCCAATGTCAGCCAGCCGTAATGCTAAACGTTTTGGGAATTTGAGTTCGGTTCTGCATTCTTCTCCCATTCTGTCAGGATGAAAGGGTCACGTGTTGAAGATCATTTTATTTTTTTAATTGAAACACTGATTTATATTTGCTGTTCATGTCTCCTTTGGATAATCACTTGGGCATTGCTTCTCTCCTTAGAAATCGCTAACGGATATTATTGGAAAACTTCAGAAGTGCACTCCACACTTTATTCATTGCATCAAGCCCAATAACTCAAAGCTGCCAGATACTTTTGATAACTTTTACGTGTCCGCTCAACTACAGTATATTGGTGTCCTAGAAATGGTGAAGATCATTCGGCATGGATACCCGGTTCGCCTTTCCTTCCCAGATTTCCTGGCAAGGTAAATCTTTCTGCCCTTGAAAACATCGGTGTATCCGTTCTTCAGTGTAATCTGCTGATGGTCTTTTAGCAAAAATTTTCTGTTTTCTTTTGGGGACTCATGGCTATTTATTTCCTTCCATCTCAAGTAAATAAAAGACTGTGGGAAGAAAAACACACTAGAAAGGTTTATATAACAAGTCACTAAACTGTACAGAAGATGATATCTTGGAAACCCTTTTCTTCTCCCATAAATTTTTGGATTTCCTTGGATGGAAAGGTTTTAAGCACTATGACATTTACTTAATGTTTATTGTCTAAAAGACGGATTTGTGTACATATTCACTTTCCCCTTTATGTCTATGGACAAAATATTCTGTAGAGCCAGGGTTCAGAAAACCAGTCTTGGAATGAACTAACAGACTGCTTGTTTTTGTGAATTCAGTTTTATTGGAACACAGCCAGCATCATTCATTTGCATATTACATGTTGGTATTTTTATACCATAGTGGTGACAGGTAGAATGGGATGAAAATCCTAACTTTTTTATTATCTGGTCCTTCCCCCAGAAAGTTTGCTAATCTCTGTTAAATAAATTCAGCTCCAATGTTTACTGTGCACAAGATAGGGAGCCACTTCACTTGGAGAAATTAATACGATGCACGTTCATCTTTGTGTGCGTCTTAGCCTTTTTCCCATGGTCCTTTTATCCCAGTTTCACAACGAGTCATTTTCTCTACAAAATCAATAAAACTTATTGCTGTCAAGCCATAGTGATTCCTAGACTGATAGTGACCCCATAGGACAGAGAAAAACTGCCTCCGATGGTTTCCAGTGGAATGAAGCTCATCTTTTTGGAAGCAGGCTGCCACAGCTTTCTCCTACAGATTGGTGGGAGGGGTGGGGGGTGTGGTTTAAACTGCCAACTTTTCAATTAGCAGCTGAGCACTTAACCACTGCATCCCCAGGGCTCCGTTTTACACCCACACTCACCCTTACATAGCACCTTTTTTTTCAGGCTTCATATTTGCCTTTCATTTATCAGAAACCTTAGCTTGCTTTTAAAAAATTGAGATGCAGAACAATCCATTTTAACAGAATGAATTGATAGCTATTAACTTAATTAATGAATGTATGTTGGACCACACTATGCTAGACCAAGCTCTACTGTAGGCACTTGCCTGTAGTTGTATACTTTTTTAGCTTAATGATGTTTGCAGCTTAATAGGCAGCTGAATAAGTGTACAAACACTAGCTGCTCAGGGTTATTGATGAATAGAAGATGTTCACAAAGGATTAGAGAAGCACAGGGAGGCGTTCATTTGAGATCAGAGAAACCTTTTAGGGAGTCTAGTATTGAGGCTTGAAAGATGAGAATGTAAAAAGATGAGACTGTCTAGTGGCGCTGTGATTAAGTGATTGGCTGCTAACCAGAGACTGGGTGGGTCCAGCCCTCTCAGCGGCCCTGTGGGAAAATGCCTGGCCGTTTTCCCCTATGGAAATGACAGTCTGGAAAACCTCAGGAGGAAGTTCTGCTCAGTCACATGGGGCGACTCCAAGCCCAAACTGACTTGATAGCACCTAACAACCATGAGCATTAAAATATACAATGGTGGCAGGGGCGGGGGGCAAAATAAAGCATTTGGTGTAAAGTAAGGAGATGCATTTTGAAAAATGATGTAGATGTGTGTTTTTCTAAAGGCAAAATGATAGAAGAAAAAAATCATTCAAAATTATCTTTAATATCAAAATTAGTTGCAAAATATTGGTTTATCCATCCCTTTAGTTATCTCTTATAAGACAAATCCTCACAACTGGACCAACAGGTAACATCATGATGAATGGAGACAAGGTGGAGGTTGTCGAGGGTTTACTCTTGCTTGGATCCACAGCCAGTGCTCACAGAAGCAGCTGTCCAAGCTCAGCACCCACGTAGCATTCGGTAAAGCTTTTGCACAAGACCTCTTTGCCCTATAGAACAGCAGGGCTGTTACTGTGAAAACTAAGGCGTGCTTGGCCCAAGCCGAGTGTTTTCAGTTGCCTCGTGCGCATGTGAAACTTAGCTATTGAATAAGGAAGACTGTAGAGAAAATAATGTGTTTGAATTGTGGGTTTGGTGAAGAACCTTTGGGTTAGTAAAACTGCTTAAACTTTTGTCCCACAATCTACAGATGGTTTTTGTGTTGCTGGGTGCCAGTGGGTCTGTTTTGACCCATAGTGACCCTGTGCCCAACGGAACGAAACACTTCCCAGTCCTGCGCCATCCTCACAATTGTTCCTTTGCCTGAGCCCATCGTTGCAGCTTACAGCTCCCGTGTGAGTCCACTTCCTGAAGGCCTTCCTCTGCTTCACTGGTGTCCTAGGGACTGGTCTCTCTTGACAGCCTCTCCCAAGTATATAAGACAAGCCTTGCAATCCTTGTCTCTAAGGAGCACTCTGGCTGTACTTTTTCCAAGACAGAGCTGTTTACCCTATAGCAGTCCATGGTATGTTTCACATTTGGCCAACTGGTCCTATCATTATGAGTGAGTGCTACCTGCTAGGAAATATGCAGTCTTGGCTGAGATCACCTGCCTTGGCACAGTGGGATGTGGTTTCCAGCAGTTGCTCCGTTGTAAGGAGTATCGAGAGCCGTACTTCTCCACCTGTAGTGGGTGTCAGAATGACGGGACGTTTTGTTACGAGACAGCTTATTGGGCATCAGTTATAGAGTTTCAAAGTCATGAAGATTTGGTGAAGTCTGTAAAGTAGGTGCCTATCAACTTGTCAGGTGGTATTGATGTTCCTTGCCTGGAGACAACCCGTTAAGAACCACTGACTAAGAGATCCAGGTACTTGGATACAGTGGTGTTTGTCATCTTACCCGCTAGCCTTTCTCACTTGAAAGTGAGATAATTTATTTTTAAACAAAGTGCACTATTGGAAAATGCATGTGTGTATATACAATTATAGGTGTATATTTATAAATAAATATATATACACAATTTATATATTTATATAAATATACACCTATAGTTGTATATATATATATATATATATATATCATTATCTATGCAATTGTATATAAACATATGCATGCTTATATAACTTCTTGTCTTTTCTATACCAAGTCTACTTTGACATATAATCTACCAGAAATAAGCCTTATTAAAATAGTATTTGCAAGTCTTATCTTTAAAATGGACGAATTTTTAATATGTGTGTCTATTTTAATATTATTCTGGCCAGGAACCACTCATTCACTCACAATAAATATGTGGAATAAGTGTTCAGAAAGAGCCTAGTGTTGCAAATTAGTGAGATTTCAATTTAAAGTAATATTTCTATTTAACAAATTATGGACCATAGAAATAATTAATTTTTATGTATTTTTAAGGTGGGACAGAAACATACTTTTAAATAAATCTTGTCATTTCTTAAATGGCTCCTTTATTTAAAATGTGATTTTCTTTCATTCAAGATGTATTTTAAAAAAAAATAAGATGCACTTCATTTAAGATCTGATTTAGTCTCACCATCCCTATCTACAATAGCGTAAGACTAGAAATGGGATTGTTAATTTATTTTAGTTGAAATCTAGAAATAATATTACATCAAATAAACACTAATTTAGAGGCATTATAAATGTTTATTATGAACTTGAACAAGATCAGAGGAGTCGCCACAGCAGCAGAGTCAGGAGATGGAACATGAAACTGAGTGGTGGACTTCCCAACCCACGGAGTAAGCACAACACAGTGCTTTGCGGGCAGGAGGCTGGCTGTGGAGGGCAGTGCCCCTGGGCACTCAAATCGGGGCATGTGGCTTGCTGGTCTCTGGAGCTTGAACTGAATGCTTTCAGATGGAGGCTTACCATGAAAGGGTTCACCCTGTGGGCATTTGTTGTGGCGGTGGTGAGGTGCCAGCAAGCTGGTTCTGACTAGTAGCAATCCTATAAGCACAACAGAAGAACACACTTCCTGGTCTTGGGCTGTCCTCACAGTTGTTCTTTTGGTTGAGCTCATTGTTGCTGCCATCCTAAAATAACTTTGCAACATGTCCTAGTGAACACCTGTGCCCTGAGCATTTCTCGCTTCGATTGCAACTGGTTTATTTCCTTAATCAATCCTTTATTCATGAATATTGTACTTCCAGTTTATTTGTGGGCATTGCAATGGACATTAAATCCTGGGTATGAAAGTAGAGAATGCTAGTTAAGACAACATAAGGTGGCATTTAAATTGAAACCATAAGTGGTAGATTATATGTCAAAAAAATTGAATAATTTTTTTTTCACTTGTGGAAGACAGATGGCAGTGTAGCCAATTCTTTTTCCTTTGTCATGGAACTCTGGATATTCGTCTATCAAGAAGCAGGACGTATTCTATCATCTGGACCTGAATTTCTATTTGTATAGATAGCTGTCTTTATATCTATAGTATCTATCAATCTATTTATCTAATTAGGTCAATAAAAAGTAAATATCAATAAACACTGACACTAGTAAAGGGAACTGCACATTTCCATCTGTCCTCCCACACCTTGGCTGTTTCTGTGAGAAAGAAGCCTGGCTAATCGGCATCAGTTGGAGAGACAAGCAAATTCGAACCAAACTAATGCAGTCACTCCGGAGGACAGTCCGCCACCTCCAGACGCACAGGAAAGCCCAAATTTGATGAGAAGACGTGACTTTGGCTGTAGAAAC
>NW_022111368.1:5920476-5925864 GCF_000313985.2 Echinops telfairi
TAGATAGATAGATAGATAGATAGATAGATAGATAGATAGATAGATAGATCGGAGCAAGTACATAAGCATGCTTTCAATGCTGAATTCTTAGTCAAGAGGTCAAACTCCAATACATGTGTATGAACTTTCTATATTACAATTCATTTAAACTTGGTGATTACTCTTTACCAGACCGAGAGAGCAAAAGAAGTAAAATGCCATGTTAGAATGCTGTATATTAGATTTCCATGTGTTCATAGCTTCAAAGTGGGAAGTTATTTTGTGAATTTCTAAGCATTGATTCTAAAAACCCATTTTACATTACCAACAGGAAAATAAAGTCCTCTTTAAGCAATGAACTGCTCTTAAAAAAAAAAAACAACACAACTTGAACAAAATCTTACAAACTTTAAATCTAGAAAGAACACAATTGGATATTTCTGGAGTCTTCAGGAAGCTTATCAGTCCTTTGCAATAGCCCCAGGCAATGATGTATCATTAATTAAACAAAGCCTAGAGGTGCAATTTAATAATTAAAAAAATTCAGATGCCAAAATATCATATAATAACTTATCATTCCTTTGTAAAATATTTATTTCTATTCATATCACCTTGCCATAAATGTTAGTGAATAAAACCCATCAAAACAAATGCTTTTGTTAAACGTACAGACAGAATACAATTATCACACAAAATGTCCAGTTTTTCAGCAAGCATCTAATTATTTGAACAGTCTATTATTTCTTAAAACAGCATGACTATAAATGTCAATAATGGACAGTTTTCTTGGAATTCAGAAGTGAATCTGAGGGTATTTCTCATTTGCATCCTGGCAGCTTTGCTGTCATAAACAGCTGCTTATCTTGTAAGTCTTCTGAAGTGACACTGAGTTACCTATGAGGCGCCGACTTTGATTAAAAGTAATCCCATGCATGTTATTTTATTTTCTTCCTAGGGTGTGAGTGGCCCCGTAACAGTATTATATAGATTTTAAAGTATGTGTCTCCCACGGTGAGAGGTTTTATGAGCTTGAGTATATAAAGGGGACTCAAAACCGGACTGTTAGTGAAAGTGCTGATCCCTAATTGGCAGAGCTGTGGTTGCAGGCGTGTTTAAGTTCATTTGGTGTCAGTCAGCAACACGGCTGTACCAAGTATGTTTGAAGTTTAAAAATGTTCTCATCATGCTATTAGATGTATCTTGTGCTGTGAGAAAAAAATGTATATTTTACATGAACATATGAGTGTAAAGTCAAAATATATTGCTTCCAGGATTATGATACCTTTAAAATGTCTAATCAAATAGTCTTAATATCAGACAGAGAGCATTGTAAATGGGATTCTGGAAACTGTAATAGGTTAAAATGTAATACCTTATGATTTGATCTCCCTTTTGACCCATTTAAAGATATTCTAGTTTAAAAAATATTTTCTGCTTTCTTTTTAATTAAGATTTTTCAGTTTTATTTTATCATTGTTGCCAAGTGTTGGGATTTATTTTTTGCCTTTGCTTTGTGCATTTTTCTGTATAGGGAATCCAGAATAGGTAAATCTATGGGTACAGTAACTGAATTAATATTCACTAAGGGCATGGAAGGGGAGATTGGAGGCAAATGACAAGTCAAAAACAATGAATGCAAGACAGGAAAAAATGTTCTAAAGTTGATTGCACAATTCTTCTAAATCTGGCTGAACTATTCAATTGTATTATGTGTAAATTACATCTCAATCAAACTATTTTTAAAACCACAGTGATTTCTGAGGGGATCTGCTAGACGAGTTAGATTCACAGGAGAGATATCAGCATAGAGGGCTATGACAACTGGTCCCCCTCCCCCCCCACCCTTTGGAATGCCAAAGGGGACTCTTTCATAGAGATTATCTAAAGATACAGGACAATAATGGGAACTTTTTATGAAGTTTTAGGAAAATTGAAACCTTTCTTGGTCAGAACAAGATCAGGAAGGTTGATCTGAGGAATCTTTTTCCATGATAATAATGCACCTGGCCATTCCTCCAGCGGAACAATGCCTGTCCGAAAGGAATTTTGTTAGATAGGAAAGCTTAGCCCATCCACTCTACGTCTCGGATCCTGGCCCGACAGACTTCTTTTTTGTTTCCCAAATTCAAAGAGCATTGGAAAAGAACACAATTTGGTATCCTCAAAAAAACTCAAATTGCCGTCTTATCCTGGTGTCTAGCTAAGATCTCAGTGTTTGGGGGAGCGAGCTTGCCAACCCCAAATAAAACTCACCACCATCGAATCTATTTCAACTCCTTAGGACCTTTATGGGGCAGAATAGACCTTCTGAATCTAGAGGAAGGGTTAAAGAGGTGAAATCTGCCTTCAGAAGTGTACAGAGCTAGATGGGAGATATGTCGAGAAGCAGTAACATCACATTTTGATATTTTTGTTTAATAAAGAATTATTTCTATGATTTTAGAGCTATACATCTTTACTTATCTTTACATAGGGTTTCAAAACTCTGGTTTTGTTCATGTAATCGTATTATCCTTTCTATCCCAATTTCCTCTAGTGGTATAGTGATTATGTATTAGGCTGCTAACCACAGGGTCAGCAGTTCTAAACCACCAGACACTCCTTGGGAGAAAGACAGGGTTTTCTGTTCCCTTGCACAGTTACAGTCTTGGAAATCCCCAGGGGCAGTTCTAACCTGTCCTATAGGGTTACCATGAATTAGTTAACATTTCCTCAATATTCAAGATCCTTTCAGTTGCCCTCTCCTATGAAAAATCTTTCATAAAACTAAAATTTTTGTGTCTCTTCTCAATTATTCAAAACATATACTCAGTACATTTATGATACGTTCAATTGATTGTAGTGAAACTATCCATTTACGTTCCAATCTCAGTCACTAGGCAGGAGGTCAGCAAACTATAGCCCATGGACCAAACCTGGCTTAGATCCACTTTTTATATAACCTGGAAGCAGAAATGCTTTTAAACAATTCTAAATGGTCACATTTTAAATGCTTGTATAAGCACCTTTATAATAGCCTCAATCTTGCTTCTTGGCAGGTAAAGCCTAAGGTATTTACTCTATGGCCTATTACAGGAAAAGATTGTCAACCCCTGAACTAGACTATACCTGCCTCCGGGGAAAACCCGGTATCTCATTTTTGTCTTCTAACAAAATGTGCATCACACATGCTTCTTCAACAGAATTCTATGAAATGGAATTGAAAAGATCTGATATATTCATATGTCAACAGTGTTCCCTAATGCTGGTTGGATTTTTCTGTGAAATTGTTCTCTCATGGCAATGCAAAGATTGACTTCTGGTTCTAAAGAACAACAACAATTACAACAACAAACCCCACAACTGTTAGGGGGTTGCAGCAGCCACACTCTCACATGATATTTGATGGTGCATCAGCGGTGGTGCCTGTCAGCTGTAATCAGCTTTGAGCCAAATACATAATTCTTTCTGGATCCAGTCTTAAGGAATATCTAGGATCTAGGACATGTACTTTCTGTGTCAGGGAGAAAAGACAAATTATTGAACCACTTAACGGTGATTACAGCTTCCACTAAGATGTACCATATGCCTATTTCTTGCTCTGCATTGGTGAAAGTCAGGCTAGTGGCCTAGCCAAACATGAGTAGGGTAGGAAAGTGTTCTTTTTCACAGGTAATGCTACAAAAAGGCATAGCAAAGAGTGGAATTGTATAGTCTTCTCTTTCTTTTATCTATTGCTGTAGATGAGAATATCTAAACCTTAGGGACATAAAGCAGAAATGGCCTATTATTTCTCAAAATTCTGTGGGTTCTCTAGTCAAAGTTGGGCAATTCTTCATTTAGTTGTCTCCTAAAGTTGTTTCTTATCTTAGCTGAAGTGGATGCTATCTTATGCCCCAAAGGGGCTGGCTAGCCACGATGTCTTATTCTCTTATTAGTCTGGTACCTCAGTGATCCTCCATATCGTTCATTGTACTCTATTGAAGGAAGCATTTACAGCAGGAAAATGAGTAATTGTCTTCCTATCTTCATTGGGAAGGAAGGAGTATGTGGTGGCTGTGTTAGGCTGGATTTTCTAGAGAAACAAAACCAGTGATGGTTGTATGTGTTGTCTAGAAAGAGTTCTGTATCAAGAAATGCTTTACACAGATTTATCCTGTCATGCGGAAGCTGGTGAATTGAAAGTAGGCGTATGAAGCAGAAATAGCAGGGGGCCCAGGGGGGTGGATACAATGGCAGAAATATCCAAATGAATCCACCATCCTGATATCCATTAACATGAACAGGCAATACAACAAGAGATCAAGGAATCAGATGAAGCTCTATCCAGCTCTGTCAGAATGCGGAGGCCAAAGAGAATCCAGCTCTCCTAATTCTCTCTCTCTCATATGCAAAAAGGCCCAGGATGCCAACATGGTGCCCTTCGGTTGGGATGAAGTGGATAGCTTTAGCTTGCCTCCATACTTGAGGAGAGGCTAGTTGACATAATCCCAAACCATCATAGTGGCCAACTTTAGAAACAAGGTATCACAATGTTTCATACTACTGGCACAAGGCATTAGGAACAATAAATATATCCATGCTCATAAATACATATAACCCACGAATTTTCCATCATTTCTCAGTAAATATATGCCAGTTTTATATGTTGCATAATGTAACACTATCTCCATTTTTCCTAAATTATAGATGGAAGGATATAATAAGAGTCTGTGTTAAAAAAAAAAAAAAGAACATTTTTAACGTCCTTCAGGACTTACATGGTAGCATAACATCATTTCCCCCAATCTTTTCCTAATTACAAGGGTGTTTGTGACATTAAACTAACATGCTTTTTCCCCCCCAGTAGAAATCCAGGATGTGCCATGATTCAATATGTACGGCTATTTTCTCAGAGTGTTAATCTTCTAAATTGCATCTCTTCCAGATTTAGGAGGGAGATCTCTGAAACCTAACTCTAGCCCTTGGGTGGCAAGCTTCTGTGGGCCCTGCCATGTTCACCATTCATTAGAGGAGGATTGATGGTCAGCCGGGGAAACGCAACAGCATAACTAAATGGAGAGGTTTACTATTTAATGATGCAAGCTTTTCTGGAATAGACAGCAGGACTTGTCTAGTCAGAGCAATGCAGTGTCTGGTATTATGCTTGGCAGGGCGAGGGATCGTGATCTGTGTTGTTAGATTGTTGCTGGATGAAATCCCTATTAGAAATAGTCTGAATCATTTAGCTTGTTTAAATGGCACAGTTGTTGCTGAAAGGTCAAGCCATGAAAGAACACAGCCACGATATTAAATTGGGTGTGGGGAGAGGGATGAAAGAAGACACACTTCAGTTTATTGGATTAAAACTAATGGGCAGCAGCCACCCAAAGATGCAGACACTCACCAGAGTCATAGATTTCTGTAGAAATCTTCTCAGAGTCGTGTTTG
>NW_022111368.1:5926141-5928175 GCF_000313985.2 Echinops telfairi
CCCCCCCACCCCCCACCCCGTGGCTACAGACTTTTCCAGTGGTAGAGCAGATAGTAAGTAATTTAGACTGTGCGGACTATACGCTTTCTGATGCAACTACTTAAAATGCTGCTTCTGGAACCAAAAGCAGCCATAGACAGACAATAAATAACTGAATGCATGTGGCAGTGCTCCAGAAAACATTATGTGCAGAGCAGGCAGTGATGGAGGATGTAGACTAGGGCAGCCAACCCGTAATTGAGTCTCATTCACCTTCTTTCTGACAGTGAGGGGGGAAATCCTACAGGGGGAAAGATAAGGAGATGTGATTTTGACATTTATTGTCACAATTTTGTTCAGATCCTGATTCCTACCCTAGAGTTATGGATTCAAAGGTGCCCTGGTGGCATACTGGTTACTTGTTGGACTGCTAACCATAAGGTTAGCAGTTCAAAACCACCAGGTGCTGCTAGGGAGAAAGGTGGGGCTTTCTACTAGAGTAAACCATTAAGAGTCTTAGAAACTCACAAGGCAGATCTGCCCTGTCCTGTAGGCTAGCTGTGAGTCAGCATTGGCTCAGTGGTAGTGAGTTTGGTTCACTTTTTATGTTATTTATCTGCTGTTACTGGTATTTTGTACCAGCATTTTCTGGAGTCTGAATGTCAGTAGGCCTTGAGGAGACATTACCAGTACCAGGAGCCTCATGAGTGTCCTTACACACGATCATCAGGTAGTTGCTGTGGTCAGTCTCTGAACTCAGCCCTGTAGGTTCATTTTCTTGTCCTTCAAAATAACATTTCCTAGGGAGCTATTCACAGCATACAGATATTAAGTTTTCTTTAGTTAATAACTAGCAACTCTTTAATTTGGTTTTACTTTAATATTTATCAGTATTTACTAAGTACTAAGCACTGAGCTAAAGACTTTGTAAGTAGCATCTCATTTAATCATTGCAAGACCTATGGATTGAACTATTAATATAATTCTCAATCCTCTTTGTAATTGAGGACACTGAGTTTTCAAGGGGTTATGCCCTGAGATGGGCTCATGAATCAGTGGATACAGGATGCACACTGCAGGATGTAAGACGTGTCCTGATTTGGGCTCAGTTTCAGATCAACTGATCTTTCCATGTTCCCATTATGTTCTGTTACCTCATGTTTGATTGTCCAGCCGTAGGAACTCGCGCAGGAGTGCCAGAACAGAACTATGACATCCGTGGGGAAAAGAGATCCCTGGAAGAGGTATAATTTGAATTTAAAAAAAAGAAAAAAGAAAAGGTCCCTTTGCTCTAGATGATCATTACCGTATCTTAAAAACGAGCATTGATTTTACGGCGTTTCACGAACAGTACTCTTCCCATCCTGATCACTTATCAATCCATACCATGGAAACTAGAGGACCTGGTCATGCAATATGTGGAATTGATCATGACTGCGGAGATTTTAGCGTCAAAGAGGGTAAGAAAAGTGATCCATTACATTGAAGCGCTCCACCTTTTCATTCAAAACGATGTGCAAATGAACATCTTTAGTAACTTCTAACCCACCGGTTACTCCACGGGAAAAAGATGAGGCTGTGCTCCCTTAATGAATTACAAAGTCTCAGAAACGCTATGTCGGGTCATGATAAATCAGGGTCATGATATATCGGGTCATGATAAATTGGGATCACCTAAATTACAGCAGACTTTTGGTTAGAACCACCTTATAGAAATACCTAAAACTCTCAGCCCATGTGATTTTAAATTAATAAACAAATCTGCTTGATAAGGATTCAAGATGAAACAAATGAGCCATGTTGATTATTAATATTCTAGGAAAATAGGAAAGGATTTATTTTCAAAATGATTTCAATATTTTGAGAGATTCACTGAATTTGTAATACATTTTTTTTGAGTCATAAACTCTTCAATTCCAGATTCTGAGTCTTACTATTCTTCCTTTGTTTTTGATTTTTTCCTGGGCTTTCCAACCTCCTTCAGAAATGTATTTTCATGTTTGTGATTATAAGCTATATTGAGCAAACTACAATCACAAAATTATTTGCTTTCAG
>NW_022111368.1:5934557-5941134 GCF_000313985.2 Echinops telfairi
CATAAATCCAACATCAGCCCATATGTCCAACACCAATCTACAAAGTCCTCCTTCCTTAATCTCACAAAACACACGCAATGACGCCAACTGCTGGAGGAAAGCCGAATCAGTGAACATATAAGCATCTCAGTGCTGGCAGGGGTCTCCACACGGCTCCTCCAGCAGCCAGGGCTACATCGGGGTAGGTCCATGTGGCTTCTCCTCAGGGATGTCTTTAAGAAGCAGGGAACTGGCTTAGGCAGCTGCACCTTGGTCCAATCCGACCATTGGAAAGCAAGAGACCCAAGAACTTAACTTCAAGCACACTAAACCTTAACTATCTCATTGGTATACAGAAGTCCAATTTCAAACCACATACGCAGGACCTGGTGCAAAACTAGTGCCTAATATTTATGATAATTTTCTTGAAACAATTAATACATTTTCAAACTATCACTGGGTGTTTTCTAGTGAGTGTTCTTCCTTCTTGTGTCTCTGCTAGTTGGCCCAATGGCTATAAACCTGTTTTATTAAACACACACACATATATACACACCGTATGCCTCATTTAGAGTAAAACCTTTCAGTCACTGACTCTTAGCCTTGAATCCTCATGGGATTCAACAAAACTCACAGCCATTGAGTTGCTTCCGACTCATAGCAACCTGATCGAGTGGTTCCAACTGTGTGACAGGCCAGAGCTACTTTGTCCCCTGTCCTTTGTCAGGAAGCCGAGTGCCTCGCCTTCCTCCTGCAGATGCACTGAAACCAGTGAACGCTGGCTGCCAATGAGGCCAGAACCACTGGAAGTTTCAAACCATCAACCTTCAGCTCATCGACCAGGCACTTTAATAACCAAAATAGGGCTTCTTCGCAGGTTGGTTTGCAAACAAAAATATGTGTGGCCTTTTATATTTGAATTTCAGATAAAAAAATAAATGCATTATTTTCTAGTGGAAGGCTGGCAAAGATACTAATTCTTTAGCATGCCAGGCTTTTCCCTGCTTACAAAATTTCATTCTCTTTCTCTTCCACTTTCCTTCCTTATTCTCCTTGTCATCCCTTTCTTCCAATAATCCTTATGGATTTGCTCCTGTGGAATTTCTATTTGAAGTAGCTAATTGAATGTTCCTGTAATTCTTTTAGATGGTACTGAAGTATTCATATCCGCTATTTCTATAAGAGATGGTCCCATCTTTTATTTCATTGGCATTAATTATTATTAAATGCTGCTGCTGTTAGGTGCCTGTCAGTCAGTCCTAACTCAAAGTGACCCTGTGTGCAATAGAATGGAACACGGTGCCATCCTCACAATTGTTCTATTTGAGCCCATTGTTACAGTCACTGTGCCAAACCTGGTCAGGGATCTTCCCTTTCCATGGTCCTTCTGCTTGAGCAAGCAGAACGTCTGTTTTCAGGAACTGGTCTCGTCTTATAACATGTCTAAGGCGTGTCAGGCAAAGTCTCCACATCTTCACTTCTAAGGTGTGTTCTGTCTTCCCTTCTTCCAAGACAGATCCATTTATTCTTTTGGCAGTCCATAATGCTTTCCAGATTCTTCACCAACACCATAATTTAGAAATTGACAAATATCAAGTAAGTGGATTAGGCCAAACACTAGAACATCATATCATATGAAGAAGTCAAAAGTTGGTACTCTGCCCATATTGTATTCAAAACTATTAAGAAAAAAAGTATCCAATTGTTTTTCTCATGTACATATTTGCTTCTGCTAAATTAGAAATGTGGGTATATAGTAAGCCTGTAGATAAAATACACATAGAGATATATATTTTCATAAATTCTTAACCAACACACAAGCTTGAGCATAGACTATAAGACATGAATTGAACACTATTGACTAAATACATATGAGATGAACTGTAGGAGATCTCAAAGACATTATATATGAATAAGCCAAAAGATCTTGAGAAAACAAAATAAAGTTGAGTGAAATGTTTGAAAACTTAGAGGTAGAAATCCAAAAGAGAAGGAAATGTTCAGCAATTCTCACACGGAAAGAACTGTGAAATAAAATAACTAAGAAATCATTAGGCTCAGGAGAGACCAGTCTCTGGGGAAGGACACTATGCTTTGTAAGTGAGAGGGTTAGCAAAAATGTAGAAGACCCTCAATGAGATGGATTGACACAGTAGCTGTAACAATGGATTTCAACATAGGAATGATCGTGAGCATCAGATTAGACTGTTCAGTGTTGCATTCTGATACACAAAATGTCACAAGGTGGTTGAACTGACTCAATAAAACCTAGTTTAAACTGACTCAATGACCATTGTGTCTACTTCTTTGAATACCTTAACATTTCTATAGGCTACTACACATCTTGAATTTTACTTTTTATGTGCTATATATTTTTGTATCCACCACATGTCTGTAAATTTGTCACACTATGGTGGTTTCCATTTGCTATGATGCTGGAAGCTATGTCATAGTATTTTTTTTTATTAGATCATTGTATTGGGGGCTCCCACAACTCTTGTTACAATTCATACATCAATTGTCTCTCAAGGCCAACAGGGTGACCCAAAGTTACCAGGTTTCAGCAGAGTTTCTAGACAAAAATCAGACAATGAAGAAGGAACCAGCTGCACACTTCACAGGAAGTGGCCTCTGAAATCCTTACACGTAGCTTTGAAACATGGTCAGAGGCTGAAGGTTTAATGAATGGAAGCAAAGCCTTGCTGAAGATAGCACCAGAGGATGAGCCCCTCAGGTCAGAGGGCACTCAGAATGAGACAGAGGAGGAGCTGTTTTCTTGGAATGAGTCAACCACAGTTACAGGAATGGAGTCAAATCTCCGAGAGTGGAGCCTCTGGGATCTGGTTTTGCTGATGGGGCAAGACTAAGGTAAGAAGAGACATGCAAAACTCTGCTGATGACCAGAACTTAGGATATGCAAAGTATGAATTTAGGAAACCTGCAAGTGGTCAAAAATGAAATGGAATCCATAAAGATCGATTTCCTAGCCATCAGAGAGCTGAAATGGACTGGTATTGGCCATTTTGAATGAGAAAATCATACGATGTACTATGCCAGAGATAGCACAATCAAGAAGAAAGGCGTGGTATTCCTTGTCAAAAAGGAAATTGAAAAATCCACCATGAAGTACAATGTTGTCTGTGATGGGATTATATCTATCTACCTTCAAGGAAAAACAATCAGTGTAACTTTTATTTAAATGTATGCAACAACCATAAAAACTAGTGATGAACACAGTGAAGACTTCTACCAATGATTCAGTCAGAAATTGACCAAGCTTATCATCAAGTTGCATTGATCATTATTGGTGCCTGGAATGCAAAATTTGGAAACAAATATTTTCAGCATTAGTTTGAAAATATGGACCTGGTGATAGAAACAAAGCTGGATAGAATTTTGAGAAACCAATGACTTGCTCGTAGATTTTGTTTTGAGATTTTGTTTCTAAACTTCTTCACCGACGCAGATCTGAACCCAGGGCCATCTTTTCGGTTCTGACTCACGATGGTCCTAGAAGATGCAGTAGAACTTCCCCTGTGGATTTTTGAGACGATAAGTTCGTACAGGGGTAGAAAGCCTTATCTTTCTCCCTAGCAGTGGCTGGTGATTTTGAACTATTGACCTCTCGGTTAGCAACCCAAAGCATGACCCTCTCTGCCACTAGCACTCAATGTCTTTTGATTAGTTAGAGTCAAAAAACTCACAATTCTCAAGGCATTGAGTAAATTCAGAATGACTCTTTACATAGTTTAGAGGAATCAGCTCTAGACCAAATACTCCTAAACCAATGCAGTATTTAATCTTAACAATGGAATCAAGCACATTCTGAATTAGCTCAATGCTTTGGAAATTATGAGGATTTAAAAACAATTTTTTTCACTCTGATCAAAAGACATTGCTCACTTCTCTCTCATAACTCACCTGAAGGTTCCCTATATTCCGCTTTCATGGTTATTTTCTAGACTTTTGATGGTTTATGTATGTACACAAGCTACGTGTCACTAAGTCAGGAATCAGGAAGACTTGAGAGGGGTACTCTCACGCTATCTGTCGCTCTATGTCTCCTCTTGGTTTCCAGCACTCTGAATTCAAGCTCTCTAGGCTCCCCTTGGCATTCCCTAGTACAATCTCTTCAATTTGGGGAGACCAATGGTCTCCCTATAGATCATAGTCTTTGTGCCACATTCTATTTCCCTAAAATAAGTTGGGACAGTCTTAGTTTCTTGATTCTATAGGCTGGCTCTCATTCAGTGCTGGATGGCCATTTTCATGAGGAACACTGTTTCACATTTACTTTATAGCATTTTAAAAATTTTCTTTAAAAAGTAAATCCGGTCAGTGTTGCTCTATAGTGGCTGGAAGCAGATATCCATGAATTTTACTTTTGATATTGGTTTTTCACCAGATACGGATTTTCTATATTATTTTGCTCTGAGGCTATCTTGTGAATTTCTAGAATCTATTCTTAAAATGCAAAATTTCCTAAAAGAACTATATTAGTTAAGCTTTTGAATAAAGTAACTATCTGACAGTGGGACAACGGTATACTTTGCTCCTTTGATTATTAAATTATGTGTACCAACTTAAACAGACTTGCATCTTTGTACAAAAATTAACATAGAGCAGCTGGTATTTTATAAAACTATGATGCTAGACAAGAGTTTTGGATAGGAAGTGGAGGCGAATACTATATTTGTTTGAATGTGCATGGGATTTTAATTAAGCTAAAATTAAACACACTAGAACTTGTCCAGGAAGCTGATGACTTGTATTCCTTTTTCTTAGGAATCTCTTGGGTGGATATTTCCATGGCCCAAATGTCCAGAAATACACTTTTTTTAGTGTTTAGATCTCTGATTAGTATTCCAAACACTCTAATATCAGCAACAATACTGGAAGTTTATTTAGTTCAAGAAAAAACTGTATCGTTCATTACAACAATATAATTTTAAGAGTTAGCAGGAAATCTCTACCTTCTTATGGATGATTTACAAGTGCTTTAGGCCTAGAAAATCTGGAAAGATTTCAAAATAAAACCCTAAAATTTTGAAAAAATTACTATCACAAATAGGAGAATACAGTTTGTAAAACATACCCTTCACTTTTACTTCTTGGAAATCTTTCCAGTAATCGGTATCTGAGAGGTTTAGTAATTAGAAGGAGCAGCAACAAATTGAACTACAAATTACATTGGGCAAATCTGCTATAAACGAACTCTTTCAAGGGCAAGGATACCACTTTGAGGACTAAGGTGCCTGACTGAACCCACGATATGGTCAGTCGCCTCATGTCTGTGTAGCAAACGGACATGGGTGGGGAAGACTGGAGAGGTGTTGATGCTTTTGAAGTGTGGTGGTGTCCACAGATACTGAAGAGGCCACTGCGGCCCCGAGAATAAACAGACTTGCCTTACAGGAAGGACAGCCAGAAATTCGTTTAACTGGGAGTCACCATTTGATGATGATCTTGAAAACTCTGCAAGGATAGATGAGTAATAAACTTTGCTTAAATGTTTTGTTAAGACAAGTTCCTCGTAAGTTTTTAACAAGTACACTTTCCACACTTGATAAGTGGTCATTAGGACAGCATGAGAGGGTGCCTAAGGGCGTGGCATCATACTAATTTTTAAAGTAAGAGTTTGTAAAAGAGAGAGAGTGACTATGATTAAAATAACATGACACGTGACACCTTATTTTCCATCTCTATTTCTGTCATATAGCTGTATGGTTATGAGCAGTATATATATTTCAATAGGAGCACATCTATTGTGTATTACATGTGAACATAGGTTTAAAGTTGATCTACTTGTCATTTTTAACATTTAATCTCTATCAGTCACTGTTTGGAGCAAAAATAAATAAATAAGTAGATAAATAGACAGATAAATAAATAAATAAATATGAAGATTTACCATTGACTTATTTTTAATATCATCCAGACCAAAAGTATAAACAAGGTATAACTGATTTAATTAAGCAATTCAGATGAGTAAGAGAAAATGAGGACTGTTAGCTTTCAATTTTCAGAGCACATCCTCCTAAAAAAAGAAGAAATAACTTTGCCAACTTCCTAGTAACTGCAGATGTCCCTTGAGCCTAGAGGTCAGAGACACTAATGTAACTAACCACTCTTCACAGATCTGAAGAGGGACAGTGAGACACTTGTGAGGACTTTGACCTCATAGATTTTGACCATGGCAGTTACATAAAAATGCCCAGAACTTCTTAAAAATGAAATAAAAAACAAAGAAAGAATGAGGAGCTATGAAGAATTAGTCTCTGTTCATGCCTCTGCTCTTATGTCTGTAGTTCTATCTGTAGTTGTTTGAGGATGTCACCCTATGTTTCAAAGTGAGTATACCAACTTACAACCCCACCTGCAATGCGTGAGTTCCTATTTCCCTACCACTTCGTGAGTGCTTGTTATGTCCTGATACTTTGATCACTGTCCTTCTGGCACAGGAGAGATGGTGTCTCATCGTAGTTAGGGTTTACATTGTGAAAGTTAGACATCTTTACTGAAGAAGAATACCACACCACTCTTCTGTGGAGTGGTTGGAGTGGGTACTGTGCTCAAACTATCAACCTTTTGGTCCTGG
>NW_022111368.1:5941931-5948307 GCF_000313985.2 Echinops telfairi
TTTACAATTGCTCAGCAGTGGCCAAGAGTGACTGCTGAAGAGAAAAACACATGAAGTGGGAGGGTGGAAGAAATGATGTTGACAAAGGAAATGGGAAAATTGTGAGACAAGTAAGATGGAACAAAAAAGTAAGAGGACAAACCAGGGAGAAGGCTGTCAAATAAGTAGAGCCCTGCATGTTCCCAGCCTGTAGCAAGACAGGGTTCTATGACAGTTGAAGGGTGTGGTGCAGGATGGAGAGCCCTGAAATGTGGTTATTGGATTTGACATGTAAAATGTTATCAGTTTTCTTGACATAAGGTGTTTTGATAAATTGGTGTGTGCATTAAACAGACACCAGATTGCAGAGATTTGGAGTATGTATCTGAGATCAAATGAACGGGTTTGATTATTAATAGAAAACTAACCTTTCCCTTGCGGAGTCTTGATTAGCACACCATATTGTGTTAAAGTATAATTTTCAAAAAGGTAAAAATATGGCAGCCCTACCAATATAAAAAGAACATGCAGTAAATATTTTCTTTGCTGGCACCATAATTCAAATGCATCGATTCTTCTGTTTTCTTATTCAATGTCAAACTTTCATATGCAAAACCATGGCTTGGGTCAGGCTCTGGAGAATATCGAACGTATTCTGGACTGCTCAAAGAACAAACCGATCCGTCTTGGAAGAAGTAGGACAAGAGTGCTCCTTAGAGGCAAGGATGGCAACACTTCATCTTGCATACTGTGGACATGTCGTCAGGAGACACTGGTCCCTGGAGAAGGACATCCTGTTTGGTGAAGGGAGGGGAAGCAGTAAAAGGGAGGCCTTCAGGGGGATGGGCTCAGACACAGGGACAATTGTGAGGATGGGGCAGGACCAGGCAGTGTCTTATTGGGCAGCGGGTTTCTATGGGTCAGAACAGACTCGATGGCACCCACTGACCACAACATGAAATAGTTTACTACCTCTTTATATCAGAGAGTCAATAAACTGTTAACAGAAATACAAATGACTGTTTGATTTATAGAGATTTATGTTCTCTAGATCAAATTTTACTTGTGTTTCCAGGACAAATACAAGTCATGTTCCTATTGAAATAAAAAATTTACACTTCGTTTAGTTTTCTTCAACCTAAATTTTATCCCTCTCGAGCTATCAGATAGCCTAGTCAAAAACAGTCAACATCACACCTCTGTAGAAGCAGATAACTCTTTAGAGGGCTGACTAGCAAAACTTTGCGTTCCCTTGAAAGAGTACCCAAAGGTAGAACTGTGTACTTTTTAATGTTGTTCCTCTAATACTAACCACAGACTTTACACATATTCATCTCAACCAATGGTTATCAAAAGACATAACATACGGAGTTTTATAGGAACGTGTGGTAGTTACATAATCTACTGTCAACTTGGGAAGGGGTAGAGTCTAGCCTGTCAATCAGGTCACAGCTTGATGAACTCATTGTGGAGGTGCCACACACACTCTCTGCTTCATCTTCCTGCTGACAAGACACAGATCAGTCCACTGCTCTTTACATTTACTAAGGTTAATGTGGAATTCTACCACTTGTCTGCCAATGTGTGGTACTTCGGTGGCTTGCAAAATGCCGTGATGCTAAAAGCTATGCCATGAGTGTTTCAAATACCAGGAGGGTCACTCATGATGAATAGGTTTTAGCAAAGCTTCCAGACTAGGAATGAGGAAAGAATATGCCATCCTTTTCTAAGGGATGTTAGACCCGGGAAACCTGAATAGCGGCAGAATGGTGGCAGAGATTGTATGGAAAGATAGCCCTGAAGATCAGAAGGCACTCGGAATACAAGTGGGGATGTGTGGCCTCCTCAAAATACAGTCAACCTTAATGATGTGAATGGAGCTACGCTCTTGCTGGTGGGGAACAACTGAAAATGAGACAAAGCAGCTTTCAATCTACTTAGTCATCCAAAGAAATGTGTACAAAATATGAACCCAGGAGAAGTGGAAGTTCTCAAAAATTAAACATGATTATCAATACCCCAGGCACCAATGGAGTGAAGTAGACTGGTGTCGGCCATTTTGAGTCAGATGGCCATATAGTGTACCATGCAGGAATAGCAAATTCAGAAGAATGGCATGACATTCGTCATCACAAAGACCATTTCAAATTCTGTCTGGAAGTGGAATTCTGTGTATGAGGGGATAATACCAATACACCTATAAGAAGTGTGGTCAAAACAGCTAAAATTCAAATATATGCCCCAACCACCAAAATTGATAAAGAAACGGAAGATTTATACCAATGTGCTCAGTCTGGAATTGATTTTTTTAATGAAATAAAAATGCAATGATAATTACTAATGATTGGAAATAAAGAAATGATCAATAGTTGGGAAACGGCTCTGGAGATAGAAACAAAAATGGAAATTACGTGATATAATATAAATTATATTCCATATAGATCCACTGACTTCTTCATTGCAAATACCTTTTTCGATAACATCCGCAGCAGCTGTACAGATGCCCCTGCCAGATGGAATAAGAGGAATCAAATTGACTACATCTGTAGGGAAAGATGATGGAGAGGCTCCTTACCACGCAACCAAAACAAAGCCAGGGCCTGACTGGGATAGTTCATTTGTCCGTTCAGGGTGAAGCTAAAGAAACTTAAAACAAGTTCACAAATATCAAAGTATAACCTTGAGCATGTCCCCTGAATGTAGAGGGCATTGCAAGAACAGATAAAACAACACATTGAATACTAATTACCAGAGACCTGACCAGTAGTGGGATGGCCACAAAGAACATCAAACACAAAGAAAGCAAAAGTTGAGAAAGAAATTATCCAAGTGGCTGTCAGAAGAGACTCTGGAACTTGCTCTCGACTGTAGATCAGCTAAAGCACGTGGAAGAAATGAAGGGAAAGAGCTGGGCAGAAAATCTCCAAGGGCAGCTTCAGAAGATGAATCAAGTTTTATAATTAAATGTGCATACACGTGGAGTTAGAAAGTCAAAAATGAAGGTCACTCAAGTATATCTCAAACTGAAAGAACGAAAGAAAACATGCACGCCTTGAGTTGCTGTGTTGAAATTATGTATGGACAAAATATTGAACAATATAGAAAGAATCCAAAGGAGATGAAAAGACACACGGGGCCACTGTGATAAAAATAAATGATCAATGTTCAACAGGCTCAAAAGGTAGCATATGGTCAAGAACTGGTGGTAATGAAGGAAAAAGTCCAAGCTCACTGGAGTCGTGGGCAAAAACAATTGCAGTGAAAAGTTTCAACAAGCTGATCCAACAGGCACTCACCGGTCGGTGCCAAGAAATTTGGAGGACAACTTCCTGACCGAGAGATCCATATTTCTGCCCATTCCAGATGAAAGTAACTCAACCGAATGTGGAAATTATAGAACAATATAATTTTTTCCACAAACAAGTAAAATTTTGCTGAAGATAATTCAAAATAATTGCAAGGAACTGCCAGATATTCAGAAGCCCAAATCAGAAGAGGTCATGAAGCGAGTGATATCATTGCTGATATCAGATGGCCTTTAGCTGAAAGGACAGAACCTCAGAACAATGTTCACATGTGACTTAATGACTTGGTATTCAATTGTGTGGTTTATGACACACTATAGAAATGCCAGAAGGGAAGTCCAGAATGGAAGTAAACAAGCAGAACCTGTACATGGACCCATTGGCTGCCATTGGAACATGGCACTTGAAGACGACATGGTTTTAAATCAAGAAAGGAGTGTGTGTGAGAATTGTATCCTTTCCCCATACTTATTCAATCTGTGTGCTGTTCATAGGACCCGAGGAACTGGACTACATGAAAACATGGCAGTAGTATTGTAGCAAGCCTCATTAGCATCCTAAGGTACATAGATGGCACAGCTTTGCCTGCTTACGTGAGGAGGACTTGACGCACTTGCTGACCAAGGTCTTCCGTATGGATCACAACCAATGGGAGGGCAACGGAAATCCAAAAACCTGGACCAACGGACACGTCACAATCTGAGACAAGATGGTCCTTGTGAAGGTTTTCATTTTACTTGGACCCAGAATCAACACTTAGGGAAGCTGCAGTCAAGAAAACCAATGACAGACTGTATTGGATACATCTGGTGCAAAACAGCTCTTTTAAGGGTTAAAGAGGACTAAAGTGCACAGGCAGGACCCAAACAATGGTGTTTTCAATCACTCCTTCAGCACGTGAAACTTGGACCAGAAATAAGGAAGAGTGCAGAAATGCCAGTTCCTTTGAAGGATGGTGTTGACAAAGACTATTGATGAACTACCAGGGGAACAAGCATGTCTGTTGTAAACACATCACATCCAGAATGCCCTTGGAAGGGAGGACATGAACATCTAGTTTTGATGTGCTATCAGGAAAGAGCAGACCCTGAAAAGGGACATCATACTTAGTAAAGGGGAGGATTACTTCACGGTAATGGACTAACACAGTGGCTGTAACAATGGGCTCAGCAATAACAGCAGTTATGGAAAAGAATGGTGGAAGACAGGTGATATTTTGTTCTGTTGTGCACAGCGTCACGATGTGGTCTAATATTCAATGCCACCTAACTACCACAATGTTTGATAGCACATACATACTTGTGTTCTTTTTTTCTTTATGTGTATTGGTTGACTGTGTTTTGAAATGAATACTCCCCAAATTAATATACTTTATAAAATGAATAATTATACTGTCAGATGACAAACTCTAAATCTTGATCCAAAACCCTTATCCCACTCTTTCAAAAGTAGATATTCCAAAGAATGGCCCATTATAACTGAAACAGGCTATCTTTTCAAGAGAATTTTAGCTTTATACTTCTTCATAATTTCTTAACCAATTATAATGATAATGGTACACTGAACAAGGCATTTAGAGTATAGTAAATAGCTCAGTGCACTATCTGAATGGCCAAACACTTTTATAAACAGTAAAATAATCTAATCAATGATAGGCATGACATTTTGGGGGGACATTTTCAGAAAATGCCTTCTGTATTTAACAGGGAGCGACAGTGCTGGAATAACACATATGTTCGACAAATGAATCTACCTGTATTTCCTGTCTCTAATGAAAGATGGGAGGTCAGGATGACCCTGGTGGATATTTGATTAAGGAGCACAATGCCTTCAGAATGACATAATTTTACTTAAGCCACATAGCTTAAATAGACATCTTATTTAGGTTTAAACAGCAAATGAACATCTGTTCCTTCGAGCTTTACAAAACAAGTTGTTCTTGTACCTGGTAAATACAAACCAGTAAAATATGGAAGACGAAGGCCTAAAGCACATCCATTTGAATGTACGGGACTGATTGTGCTTCGCTTCCTCCTGAGTGGGTATAACTAGATCAGAAAGCAGTGTGGTCCCTTTGCCTGCAGCCATTATTTGAACTCATCACAATTCAGTCCCCCATAAGGGCACAGTTTTAAATGTCCCCTGTGGTACTTGGCTCTGGAGTTTTACACATTTAAGAAGGGGCTATCTGTGTAAAATAAAATGACCTACAACTATTCTAGGCAACAAAAACCTTGGCTAAAATAAACATTACCATTTGCAAAGCCTACTGAGCAAAGGAAGTTTAGACCATACTTTATGCTAAAACATTGTTATTTTAGCACATTAATTTATTTACTGTATAATAGGATGTTGTTATATTGCACAATTAAAATGAAATGGTGGGGCCAGCTTTGAGTAAGAGAACTTGAGAGCATTCTCATGTAAATTCTTAGCAGATGCTCTGAATTAATTTGTTATCTGCATCATGGTATTGGATAATCCCTGGAGCTGAAGTAAAATTTAACATTCTTTTTTTATTATTATTCAGCTTCCATATTGTCTGGGATGAGAGACCCCCTGCTTAATTATGTGGAGCACATAAATGAACACTGTAGGATTAAGACCGTCTTCTGGCTGTTTGCTTTGTCACAGGGCTTAGAAATGAGATGCTTTTGAGAAGGTGGTTGTGGGGAAAGCGAACACATTTCTAGGTTCAGGGCATTCATACCTATTATCTAAATAATTCTGCATTTTCACACATTACAGCTATTCAGTATATTACCAGGTGGCACCACACACACGCACACACATACAACACCTTCAGACAGAATTTATACAAAGTGGGAGTTGGAAAAATCATACTGATGATTTTCTGACGGAGGGTAATGAACTCCACCAAGGCCTCTCAGCAGGTTCAATAATTACTCAAGTATTCCCTTCCCAGCCTGGATCTTTTATATCCTTTATCTTCTTCTCTTTGCTCACAATGAAATCCATGAATCAGACATCCAGTTTGGGAGCCTGTGATTTAGAGTCCTAACAGATAATACCTAATAAATATAGTCATGGTGATGCTAAAATAATGACATTAATGCTATGCAAATATTAAT
>NW_022111368.1:5949336-5950924 GCF_000313985.2 Echinops telfairi
GAAAGAAGTATTTGCAGCAGATTGGCCCCAAGCAATCAAAATAAAACAAAAAACTTGACAATTTTAATCTGATTCCTATATATTGTGAAGTTGCTTATTAGTCCAAGATTGTCATTTTCCTTATGTTGAGCGAGAATCCAGACTTAAGGAGAAGATTTGGTGGAATCATGGGTTATGCATTGAGCAGCCAACCACAACGTCGGTGTTTCAAAACCACCATCCTTCCCAGTGGAGAAAGAAGAGGCTTTCTGCTTCCGTAAAGAGTGACAGTCTCAGAAACCCACAAGGGCAGTTCTACTGTCCTATAAGGTCCTACGAATTGGAATAAACTCAAAGACAGTGAGTTTGAGAATCCAGACAGAAAGCTATAGCATTTGAGCTTCATCAAATAGTATGAGTGCTTCACACTATTCCTATGAGCCTTAGCTCTTGAATCAGGCATTTCATAGGGTAGACATTATGGCAACTTAAAGGGCTGCATTTTCTTTGCTTAAATTCCCTATTTATACTTCTCAGCAATGACACAACCTATCCTCCCTAAATTGAATTGAAAAGGAGAATTAGTCTTGACTGACAACATAAGCAGTAGATCTGAAATTTCCTAAGGATGTAAGTATATCCAAATACAGCCATATGTAATCATATGAGCACAGATACACCTCAAATAGTGTCCAGTCCTTGTAAACATAAACTTAGGACCAAATTCCAGAGCCTGGAACATCTAGCAGGCCCAAAAGCTATTTGCAAAATATGAATTGCCAAATACAACTAATATACATTTTATGTTCTCTCTGTAATTGTACAGGATGTTCTCAATGCTACTGAGAACAGATAGGTGAGTGAAATGGAAAGTCTATCAGGCCGACAGGGAGGCAGCAATGGGTTAGTGGTAGCATTTGAGCCTTCCAAATGGGATAGGGTTTGATTCATGGCGAGTGCATCTCAAGCAACCACCACCCATCTGACATTTGAGACTTAAGTGTTGCTCTGATACTGAGCATGTTTCAGCAGTTTCCCGACAAAGGTATGATCTGATTTGGCTTCAGTGCAGAGGACCTTTGAAAAGTGGTAGAAGATGAAGTAGGAAGTATGAGCAGACATCACGTGATGAAAATTTTGAAAAATCTATGCTTTACTAAATAGTATGCCTTTTGTGCTGCCTTGTTGCCAAGGCAACCTTATACTCTTAGACTCCATAACAAGATGCACAATTCAGGGGGTAAAAAGGTTTGAACTGAATGTGCAGTAAGGAACCCTGGTGGTGTAGTGGTTCAGCAGCCACCTGATAACCAAAGGAAGATATGGCAGTCTTCTCTCATAAAGAATAAATCCTGGGTCAACCCTGTGCACCAAGACATGAGTACACCAGACCAGCATGTAGCAGGAAACCAGTAGAGAGGTCTAGGGGGACTGGGCCCAATCCCAACTATGTGGACACCCACCTCCCTAATCCCAATCCCACCCCCCACAAAGAATGCACTTTAGAGGACAACACTGAATCTACAGCTTGGGGAGAGGGGCACATCTGATTAGAACACACAGGAGAAACAAAGAGGGATGGAGAGGGAGGGGAACACATCCTGGCCCA
>NW_022111368.1:5952646-5956922 GCF_000313985.2 Echinops telfairi
CATAAATGCAAATGTGCTTGACACAGTAGATGAATGTATGGATTGTGATAAGAGATGTACGAGACCCCAATAAAAGTATTTATAAGGAGAAACCCTGAGAAGCCACGAGGGACTGTGGTAGCCTGTGCCCGTCAGAGGTGACTCAATCCATGGCAGTGATTGAAATCTGCATTGGGAGATGGATTTTTTTTTTAACCCCATGAATCAGGAGAAGGGGGAGAGTGTGTACTCTCAGAGAACACAGTACACTTGGTAGAATCGTGGTGATTTTTGAAATCTTATCTTTTGCTTGCATATCCTTTTTCTAAAAGACAAGAGGAACAGCCTCTTCTCTAGTGAAAATCTCTCTCCTGCAAATCCTATCTTTTCCTCTGTGCTTCATTTCTCTTGCTTGTTCTCCCCACCGCCAGCCACCCACCACTTTGAAAGAGGTTTTATTTCCCTCCCAAGCCCACTTCCTCTCCTCTTTCTTCATGCCTCTGCTGTGTTCATGATGTATGTCAGTCCTGTTGCTAGGCTGTGGAGCTCAGCCCACCACTCAGCCTGCTGAACGCTGGAAATTAGCCCCAACGGGCTAGAAACTCACCCTTCTGCACCTGCACCGTGTTTGTGGGAAGAGCAGGGAGATGAGGAACAAAATGAACAATCCTAGCAAGTTCATAAAAAAAGAAAAAGAGTAAGATGACTCCCTATTTAACCATAGCTAGCCAGCTCCATTCAGTGCCCTGCGGATATATATCAACGAAATGGTTAAGCAGAGCGCCTTCTCCGCCTTGCTGAGCTAAAAATTAATCAAGGAAATAATCTGGAGGGAAAAAATGGAAATATATAAAACCACACGTGGCTACAAAATCGCATGTGTAGGGTCGTAAAAATGCTGTTGACTCTAAGCTGTCATTTCTTCCTTGCCGGTGAAAAAGCAAAACAGTGCAAATCTTTCATTGACTCTATTATACCCTGAAGCTATTGACCTTTGCCTGTAAGTATTTATGTCTCGAACTGCCAGAGCGAAGCACTTCTGCGGGTTGGCCATCTGCTCTGCCTGCTGCAGTTCCCCCAACACTGGCCTCGATCCCCCAGTCTCCTGATCACGCAGCCTTTCTCAGTCTTGACTGCGTTGAAGAGCTCTCCCAAGGGAAGCACCGCTGGCCCAAGTTGGCAAAGCTGTGGCCACTGAACCCACCACCACCAGGGAGCATGTGTCCTCCCTTTGCTGCTGGAAACCACGCACAATTCCAGTCCTTTCTCTCCACCCTGCCTTTCCTTCTGTGTCTCCCAGGCGTGCCTGGAGGGCTGCCTGTCCCTTTCAGTCCCCCGACTGGATGTCAAAGGGGGTGAACAGGAGAGAATGAAAGAGAAATGACACTGAGAAAGAGGGCAGGCCGGAGTGATTGCTAACCCAAGAGGAAGGATTGTATAACTCCGGTGACATTCTGTTCTCCTCTTTCCTTTGAATATCCAGTTCCCTTCTCAGGGATAAGGCAGTTAATGGTGCTTCCCAAACATTATTCTGTTGTATAAGTAGAGTATTTAAAACATGGCTCAAAGAGGAGAATATTTTATAAGGTCTTAAAAGAAGAAAAACACATCTTTTCTTAGAATGTTGGACAAAAGAAAAAAAAGCCTTCTTTTATCTTTGGACATGTGCAGTGGAATTAGAACACTGTTTTACACAAATTTGCAACCCTTGTGTCTCTTGTCAGAGTATCTTGATCGATGGTTTTGCTTAATAGAATTAAGTTTATTGAGGGTTGTGTGACTGACCTGCCCACGATAGAATTCTCTCTGAGAATGAAGAGATGAGGTCAATATCATAAACAGAAATAATCTAGAAGCAACTGCATCTAACGGGAAGAAAAAGATAAGCTTGCTACACCCAGTTCTAGTATATTCTTAGGACTCGTTTTAAGGTAGTCAATTAAACATCTCTATATTTCAGAAAATTCTATGAATGCTGCATATGCTTCATTTTATATTTTTTAATCTCTGAGAGATAGAATGCCAATGTTCTCCTTAAAAAGAAAAGCAGCAATGATTTTAATGAGTGGAACATTTATTTCATCAGTTTTTTATACTCAACTTTACACATAACAATTGCTGTTAGTTTTGCTTTCTTTCTTCAATTTCAATCTGTGTTTCTTAAAATATATGGGAGAGAGATGAGACTGTCTCCTATTAAGATCTATGGTTTCAAGAGAGCCTATAAAGCAGGGGTTCTCAACCTGTGGGTCATGACCCCTCTGGGGGTCAATCGACCCTTTCACAGAGGTCACCTGATTTATAACAGTAGCAAAATTGTAGTTATGAAGTAGCAACAAGAATAATGCTATGGTTGGGGAGTCACCACAACATGTGGGACTGTATAAAAGGATCACGGCATGAGGAAGGTGGAGAACCACTGCTCTAGAGGGTCGCTAGGAGTCAAACACCAGACCAGTTGAAGCCAAGTAGATCCAACTTGTTGTGACCCCATGTGTGCAGCGCAGAACTGCTCCGTAAGGATTATAAGGCAAACCTTTCTGAAGCAGAGCTTCAACCCTATGTCCCGCAATAACCCTAGGTGGCTTCAGTCCACCAGCTTTTCAGTCAGTAGTCCAGAGCTTAGCGTCTTACACTCCCCAACAACTCTCTTGAAATGGAACCCATTAATGCTGAGTCAATTATGACTTGCCATGGCCATACTGGGCAGAGAAAAACTGTCTCATTGTGTTTCTAAGGAACAGACTGGCACCTCTTTCTCTCACAGAGTGGCTAGTGGGTTTGAACCACCTACCTTGGCATTAGCAGCCGAGTGCTCAATCACGGAACCGCAAAGCTCCTTCTTAACTTGTAACTCCATTGCCATTGTCATTGAGTGGATTCTGACTCACAGGGACCCTCGGAGGAGGACTGCTTCATAGGGTTTTCAAGGCAGTAAATCTTTACAGAAACAAACTGTTGTGGAGTAACTTGTGGATTTGAACAGGTGATCTTCAGTTGGCTGCCAAGTGCCTAACCACTGTGGCACCAGAGTTCCTAAATGAATATGGTCTTTGTTGATGTTACTCTTACATTTATAATTTTGTATGAGCATCCCCTACTATCATAGTCTGTTCCACAGGTTATAGTTCATGTCAGTATTTTAACAGTGGTTGCTACTCTACTCACCCATTTTATGATTTTGATATATATTTTTTAATCATTCAAAATGTCTTAAACATGATACAGTGTTTCAGAAACCTTCTTTCCCTCTACCACGTGTTGGTTCCCTATATTATGTATCATATGAAGACGTTAAAAGCATTCTGAATAGTCCTCTATCACAGTCATTATAAAGATAATTAATGATATCGACCCACAGGTGACTCCTATGAATATCCATTATATTCTAAGGGGGATCTGTGATACTGGACAACTGTCCATATATGATTCCCTGGATGTCAATATGATTAAGACCTTTTGAAAAAAATCTTTAATTATCCAGTGAATAGCTGCTAGTTATTTAGACTAACTAGGCAAGTGGGCTTCTTTCTCAGTCTAGGGTGTATCCATGTATGTAGTTGCATGACTCACTCATGATTTCATGTTAGAACCAAAAATAATTTGCAGGACTGATGCTCACTGTAACTCTTTTGTGTCTGCCCTAGGTTATACAAGTGATGAAGACAAATCCAGCTAGACTGGAGTAGGCACACTGGTACAGATAAGAGTTCTCGACACACAGAATCCAGGGACAATAAACCCCTCAGGAACAGGGATGGCAGTAGCGATGCGATGAGGGTAGGAGGAAGGTGGAGGGAGAAGGGGGAGAAAAGGGAACCAATTGCAATAATTGATGTACAATGTGAAGTCCAGGGACTGGGTGGGTTGGGGGCACTAAAAATAGACATGTGGGTGAAGGAATACAAAGGACTGTATAAAATATGAAAATAAAAATAATTTATAAATTATCAAGGGTTCACGAGGGTGAGAGGGTGGGATGGGAAAAAAGGAGCTGGTACCAAAGTTTCAAGTAGAAGGAAAATGTTTGGGAAATGAGGATGGCAACATATGTACAGATGCGCTTGATCAAATTGATGCATGGGTTGTTTTAAGAGTTGTAAGAACCTCTGATAAAAAGATTTTTTGTTTCAATTATTTTAATTATTGTATTAGGGGCTCATACAACTCTTATCACAATCCATACATACATCAATTGCGTAAAGCACATTTGTACATTCATTGCCCTCATCATTCTCAAAACATTTGCTCTCCACTTAAGCCCCTGGCATCAGCTCCTCATTTTTCCTCCTCCCTC
>NW_022111368.1:5958072-5969818 GCF_000313985.2 Echinops telfairi
CCTCCTACACCCTCCTCACCACTGATTTGGATCACTTGTTGTTCCCTTGTCACTGGGTTTGTTAACACCACTGCCTTTCCCCCCCATTTCCCTCTCTCCCATGTTACAAGGAACTCTCGGTCCCATTATTTTCTCCTCCAGATTGTTCATCCAGCCTATCTTATTAAACAGACCTATAAAAAAAAGTTTTTTTAAGACACACAGTTGCTTGCTATAGGAAACATCAGAAGTTCAAGTCCACCCAGAGGCATCCCAGTAAAAAGGTTTGGAGATCTTCTTCCAAAGAAACAAGTCACTGAGAACATGAAGGAGCAGAATCTACTCTGACCCACATGGTATCTCTCTAGAGAACCCTGTCTAACGCAGGACTCAACCATGATTAGGACTGGAATTCTTTTATAGAAACAGGGTTTTGTGTCTATCACAAAAATTCTAATGGCCCTGGTTTACTGTCATTCACATATTGCCTGTGACATCTTGATGCTTTGTGTTTCTTGTTTGTTTGTCTCCTTTTCACTGCCATTTGCCTGCATTGCCAGTGTCTGGTACCCACGCTGGAGCCCAACATGACACTTCTGATGATTTCTCTTCGTGGTTCTGGGCATCTGTAAAGGCCTGAGTTTAGTTAATAGTCACTTCTGAACTAAGCACACACACGAAGATTTCTCTTGGATCTGAAATTATGTTGGCAGGCAGACTTTATTTCTGTTTACGATGATCTCTTTTTTCTTTGACTCCTAATCGGGGCTAAGTGACTTATATACAGCTCCATCCCTTCTTATAACCTTGTTTATCCTAGATTTGTTGTCCTTCACTATTTCTCAGGCTCATGGAGATTTCCACTTTGATTGATTCCATCACTAGAGTTTGCGTCTTTCTTTTTCCTGCCCCAGCCCAAATATCTCCCCTGGACTATTGAATTTGCCTCCTCACTGGTCTCATCCACCTCCAGGGTGTTCCCTAGTTCTGTTCTGAGTGCTGCATTCAACACTGCTGTTGGATGGTCCTTCTAGATCACAAAGACTGCTGCTTCTTGCTGCATAGTTTACAAGCACTTCCAATCAGTGGAAAGAGGGAATACAAAGTTCTTCGTATAGCCCGGAAGATAGTTCATAGCTGCATATCTCATTGTCTCAAGTCCAGATATTTCCCCATTTTTTCTTCTAAATGATATATACCCCTTTGACACCCACCATTTTCATTTGTCCTCTCTGTGAAAAGTGACTGTAGCAACCTGGCTAATCCCATTCATTCAACACCCACATCTCCATGGGATCCTTTCTTTTCTCTAAGGAAAAATTGCCCTCTTGTCACTGTGTTTTATAGGTGCTTGGCTGACTTCTCGTTTTTCCTAAATAATTTCAGGATTCTTTTATTATTATTAAATATTTTTATTGAGGGCTCTTAGAGATATTATCACAATCTATACATACATCCAGTGTGTCAAGCACATTTGTACATATTTTGCCATCATCATTTTCAAACCATTTTCTACTTGAGCCCTTGATATCAGCTCCTCATTTTTCCCTCCCCCACCCTCCCTCCCTCACGAACCCTTGATAAATTATAAATTATTATTTTCATATCTTACATTGTCTGCGGTCTCCCTTCACCCACTTTTCTGTTGGTCATCCTCCTGGGAGAGGGTTATATGTCAATCCTTGTGATCAATTCCCCTTTTCTCCCCCCACCTTCCATTTACCCTCCTGGCATCTCTATTCTCATTATTGGTCTTGAGGAGTTTATCTGTCCTAGATTCCCTGTGTTGCAGGCTCTTACCTGTTGCAGTGTGCATGTTCTGATCTAGTCCGATTTGTAAGGTAGAATTGAGGTCATGATAGTGGTGGGGAGGAAGCATTAAAAAACTAGAGGAAAGTTGTGTGTTTCATTGGTACTCTACTTTGTCCTGAATGGCTCATCTCTTCCTTGTGACCCTTCTGGGAAGAGATGTCCAATTGTCTACAGATGGGCTTTGGGTCTCCACTCCTCGTCTCCTCCCCCACCCTCCTCCCCCATTCACATTGGCATGATTTTTTGTTCTGGGTCTTTGATGCCTGATACCTGACCCCATCAATACCTCATGATCACACAAGCTGGTTTGCTTCTTCCATGTTGATTTTGTTGCTTCTCAGCTAGAGGGCCACTT
The DNA here is from genome assembly GCF_000313985.2 of Echinops telfairi. Classification (NCBI taxonomy): domain Eukaryota; kingdom Metazoa; phylum Chordata; class Mammalia; order Afrosoricida; family Tenrecidae; genus Echinops; species Echinops telfairi. Next base: position 5,960,219 of record NW_022111368.1, read on the forward strand.
GTTTATCTTCAAGCCTTTAAGACCCCAGATGCTGTATCTTTTGACAGCCGCAGGGCAACATCAGCTTTCTTCGCCACATTAGCTTATGCACCCATTTGGTCGTCAGCAATTATGTCAGGGAAGGTGAACATCACAGAATGCTGGATTATTAGAACAAAGTGTTCCTGCATTGAAGCAGGACTTGAGTGGAGGCCCAATGTCCATCTGCTATCTTAATACTTAACATAAAAAATATGTACATAGATCTATTTCTTTCTCGTTATACATAAATATATTTGCATATGTACATGCCTGTATTTAGACCGCTATAAATGTCCTTTGCCTCCTAGTTCTTTCTTCTAGTTCTTTTTACTTTCCTTTTGTCCCATGGTCATGTTTGTCCTTCATTCAGGTTTCAGTCATTCCTCGCAGTTACATTGCCCTGGAGTAAGCCCCATTAGGCATCCTATGCCCCTCTCTCCATCGCTTTTAGTTCACTTGTTGTTCCCTTGTCTCTGGGTTGGTTGACCCTGTCCCCTTCCTTTCTCCCACCTCCCCTTCACCTGCATCCCCCTGGAACCGTCGGTCCCATTGTTTTCTTCTCCGAATTGTTTATCCTGCCTATTTTATCTAGATAGAAATACAGAGACATTAATAAGCACAAAAATAAGGCAAAGCCAAACAAAACAACAAAGGAAGACAAAACCAATAACAACAACAAAATAACAACAAAAAGAAAGTCAATGACAAAAAAAGAAAAGCTTATAAATAGTTCCAGATTTGGGTGTTGTTGTTTTTTTGGGGTTTTTTTTCAACTTTAGAAGTGTTTTCCAGTCGAGTCTGATAGGGTGCCACACTCTGACCTCAAAATCTATTTTTGGTATTCCCTGGGGACTTCATTGCTTTGCTCCCCTTACTGCTCTGTTGCATGTCCATTGTGTTTTGCCCTGTTGTGATGGGGTTAGATTGAGCACAATTCTCACACTGTGTCTCCAGTGTTGTCCCCTGTAGTGCTATGGTTCAGTGAGGGACATCGTAGCTCTTGGTGGGCTCGGCCCTATGGTCCTCTCTGTGCATTGTCTGCTCTGAGCAGGAATATTGTCCTCGGGGCTTGTTGGGCCAGGATATGTTCCCCTCACTCCCCTTCCCTCTTCATTTTTCCTGTGTGCTTTGATCAGACACGCCCCTCTCCCCAAGCTGTAGCTTCAGTGCTGTCCTCTGAAGTGCATTCTTATGGGGTGGGGGTAGGAGGTCCACATAGTTGAGATTGGGACTGGCCCCACAGACCTCTCTATTGGTTCCCTACTGCATGCCAGTATGTTTTATTCATGTTGGCGCATTGGGTTGAAGCCTGGTCTCACTCTCTCTCCTGTGGAGGTATAAACTATATCCTCCCCTTGGGTGGGTTAGTGCCTACCCATGTCTTTTTTTTTTTTTAATCTTTCCCCCTCCTATTTAGTTGGCTGTTATATGTCTCCCTGGATTGGGTCCTGCCATAGTACCTGTACCTCACCCCAGGAATGTCTGTATATCATAGCTTTTCCCCTATGCCCCCTTTTTAAGACTTACCTCAGTGACTCATGTAGTACTTGTCCTTTTGTGCTTGGCTTACTTCACTTAGCATGATTTCCTCGAGTTCTTCCCATGCAGCAATGCGCTTCATGCATTCAACGCTGCTTTTTAGGGATCCGTAGTTCTCCATTGTATGTATGTACCACAGTTTTTTGATCCATTCATCTGTTGATGGAAATTTGGGTTGTTTCCAACTCCTTGAAATTGTGAACTGTGCTGTGATGAACATCGGAGCACAGATGTCTGGGTGTGATTTGTTTCTTGCCTATTCTGGATATATGCCCAATAGGGGGGTTGCTGGGTCATATGGTAGCTCGATTTCCATCTGTTTTAGATAAGGCATATCTATTTCCATAATGGCTGTACATACCTACAGGTCCACCAGCAGTGGACATGAGTTCCTATCTCCCCACAGTCCGTCCAACACTCGCTACTTTCTGATTGTTTGAATTTGGCTGTCTTCGAGGGTGGAGGGTACTAAGTCTGGCTTGGGGTGTTGACTAACAGGATGTCTGTCTCTCTTCCCAGATTTTCTTCTGGATTTCTTACTTCTGGTTCTCATTAGTTTCTTAGACTGTTTGTGCAGTTTTAGTCTTAATAAAAACATGTGTTACTTCAGTCTACCTCATCCTCAGTAAATGCTACCTCAATAAATGCTAAATTGCTAGCTCCCCACAAAGGACCCTGACTTCCTACAGCTTTTTATTCCCAATGAAGCCTTTACAGCTTCACTTTTCTCCCTGTATCTTTCACTGTACCTCACATATGCCATTACTTTCTTATTACTCTCTCTCCATCATAATACAGAAGACATATATATAAATATATGTAGACCTGCTGTGTTCTCAGTACATACAAGTGCACATGATGCTCAGTGAATAGTGATGGACTGATGGAACTTAAATGAAGGAGCAGGTGATCCTTGTTCCAAGCATGGACTTAAATCCCAGTCATTCCTACCATCCCACACCAACATCAGACAAGGTTATCTGAGAGAGTTAACATTATCATAACTTGGCTTATGACAGACACATGACAGATTTAAGTCACAGCCCAGATACTGTCAATGGATCAAGTACCCTAGTTATGAATAATGTAAGAGAGAAGGGTGTGGGAAAGGGGGTGCATACATTCACATCCCCTATCACACCTGTGCTCAAGACTCATTTAGATGCTAAGCCTGTTATTATCATTTGGTTCCATATTGTTGTTTTTGCCAGAACATGTTTACATGTACCGATATAATGTGATCGTGTTCTTCTATACCAGTGCCACCGCTTGTATAGGACATTTACATTTCAAAAGACAAAAAATGGTTAATAATTGTAATATAATAAGAGTATCTCACCTCAAGATGTCATTTTGTCTTTTGAGTTGAAATGTCAGTATTATACCATTTTAGGTGTCAAAAGAACAATGGAAAATGAGAAAAAAATGTTAAAGCGTCAGGTGTAGGATTTTAGTTTGATTTGTTAAGATTTTATTCAGATACATGAATTATATCAGTTAAATTCTTGGTTGGAATTAACAAAGTTCCAGAATGAGATCATTATAATACTTTAAAAAAATCATTTGAATGATTCTATTTCACTGTGTAACTTTGTCACCATGGTACAAATGCATCAACTTTGCCATGAATGACTCTATATTTTGTTCTGAGATCTAGTTTATCATTAAAGCAGAGACTCGGTCACCCACAGGGCGGGGCACTTAGGACCCCTCCCTGCACTCCTCTCCAACATGCCCCATAGACTGAGAAGTCTGAAAGAATGCTCCCTCTCTTAGTCTGTCACTGTGAACGTCTCCTCTTTTCACCACAAAATCACCTGAAGCCAGAAATCTGGGAGTTCTGCCCTAAACCATGGCAAAGACTTTGGGGGACAGAAAGAGAATTACGCTTGAGTTAAATGAATCTGGGTATAAATTCCAGATTTGCCACTTTTATCATCTCTACAAACACAGGCAAGTGACATTATTTGGATCATCGTATCTTGCTATCAAACGAAGGTAGTTATACAGGCCTCCTCCTCCATCTTTTAGGAGTTCGTAAAGTGGCATATGAAAACGCCTTGGGCGCAGTCTGTGCTCAGGAAATATTACTCCCCCCCCCCACACACACACACACCCACTCCCCTCTCTATGGTATCTTGGCCTCCTATCACACGTATAGGCACATGTTGTATTTGCAGTCATTCACAGCAATTGATTTGATGCTGACTCATAGTGACCCTATATCACAGGGTAGAACGGTCCCTGGGAGTTTCCTGGATTGTAATTGTTTAAGGGAGGAGAAAGCCCATCTTGCTTTTGAACTGCTGGCCTTGCTGATCAAAACCCAACCCATAACCACTAAGCCACCAGGGCACCCTACACTATCCAGTCGACATTATAAAATATACCAAGAGAGTCCTTGAAGAAGCTCACTCACTGGGAGGACAGATAGGAACTGAACTAGTACTTATAATACAAAATAGAATGTGTGAGAAAATGTTAAGACACATGAACATGCAGTGCTAAGAGAGTGAAGAGAATTACTTGCTAAGTGGTTTGCCAAAGGCTTCTAGGGAATCAGTAGCAGTGATGTTGAACCCTGCGACTCACTTTTCACATTCCCCACTCCAGTTCCTTTCCTACTCTGATGCACCATACAATGATATGGCTTCTCAAGAACATTGAAACATCTGGTCTATCTGATTTCTTAAACACTGATGTCACACGCAAGCTCTTTAGGAGATGCTAAGAATACCCTGCCCTTTGCAGAATGTTCTGAACCTCCCCACATTACCACATCCCATGAGAAGCACTTATCTGTGCTCGGTTCTGCCTATCAATTTCCCTTTCCCTCTGCAGTCTCCACAGAATTGCCGGTTTATATTTATTATATCTAGCTATGCTTACTTATCTGAGTATTGAGTTATCTCTATATGTTAAATCTGGCACATTGCCAGATGTGTAGGCAATCACATCTTTGCTGCTTACCCAAGCAAGAAAAAAAGAACCTATCAGTCCTCCACAGGTGATTCCAATGCAGTTGGGGTGATTAGAATGATGAACATATTCTTCTATGCTCTCCCCCTCTGGCACTACAATTTCAGTGTTCAATCTTGGTTACGATTTTTGCTATTTTAAAACTCACCAGCACCCTGATACCAGTTCGGAACGTGAACACAAATACACACGCAGGAAAGATGGTCTGTCACTCATAATGCTTTCATGTGGACTGACTCGTGTGTTGCAAGGTTGTGAGCATTTTCAGTCCATGGGGAAAAATCACATGTCGATTTTCAACAGTGACAACAGTGAGGAGTTATGAGAGAAAGAAGAAACGGCTTCTATTGAAAAAGTCAAATAGGTTGATTTTCTCTACGTTCTACCCCAGCTGTATGGTCACAGCTGCCCTGGCCCATATCCTGGGGTTCTCATTCATCTACAGTACTTGCCGAACAAAGCAATGGATATAAGATTGGCCAGGCTGTCAATGAAACATATACGATACTCTCCGGGCCCACTCTGAGGGGTATCGTAAATAAAAGTGTGAAGCAATGCTATTTTTCCTGAATTGCCCTAAAGAAATGGAAAGAACAGATTTTTGAAGATGCCAAATTCACGGCGGTGAACTCTAAGTGAAATGCTAAGGTGTTCCATAGGAAACAGTATTTTCAGAGAGAGAATGGTGACCATTCAAAGTAACAATACTTTGAGGTGGTACCCCCCCCCAAATGGATTTTTCCCCTTGTAGCTATGTATTTCTACTTGCTACTCTCCAAAAAAACCCAAAAAACAGCTATATATTTAATTTTTTTTTTTTTTTACAAAACAACGACTCTCCATGACACTTAATACATTTGTCGAATCTGCGATTCCATTCTTGGAAACAGTCTTCAAACTCATATGTTTGGATGGCTAGCAGCACCTCCCTGGTGTTTTCTTCACGCATTCCACAGGATGGGTCCCCCTTACGATGGCGCATTGTACCAGCTTACAGGGTAGCCCAACGTAAAACTGCTAAGTCCCTAGTGTGAGGATTCCTCTTTAGCTTCATTGCTTTCCTTTTAACCTCACTCCCACAGCTTGTTTATAAAAAACAGTGGGGAAATCTCGGGTCAAAGACCTGGTTTTACCCGAAATAGTTGGCTGTTGTCCTTGGGTCTGGAGAAATACCCCTTGGGAGGCTGGCCACGTGCATAAAGGTGCCTTTGGGAGTCTAATGTCAATTAGGCTGATACCAGTCCCAAACCCAGAGGCAGAGAGAGCTTCCTGCCTGACCAGAACAGACTTTCTCAGGAGGGTAGGTGGTCCCTGCAGATATGGAAGTTTGAGGTTAGAAACTGTCCTAGACCTTTCCCTGTGTGTCTCTTCCTTTGTAGCCTTTTGGGCTGTAATAAATCTGTAGTCCTCCGGATGGTGTGATGTTAAGTTAAAATTATTGCTACTATGGTTCTAGTGTAGGCCTGCATGGGTTTATGTTTAAACGTGTATTTGAAATCAATTCACGACTGCAGGTAAGTTCTCTCGATAATACACTTGTTTTAATCTCATCCGAAAAAATTACATAAATACTGCCATTGAGTTGATTCTGATTCATAGCAACCTTTATCAGACAGTGTGGAACTGTGCCTGTAGATCTCTGAGAGCAGCCCTCGGGATATTGTGTACAAGGTGGGTGGGGGTAAAGCTCATGGGCAGCAGATCAAAACTGCCAGCAGCTCTACAGGAGAAAAACTGGGTTTTCTTCTCCTGGAAACACTTATAGTCTTGGAAACCCACAGGGCGTCACTGTGAGTCAGCATTGATTCCATGACGGTGAGATTGGTTTTGGTTCGGGTAACTTTATAGGAGTAAAAAGGCTCATCTTTCTCCCAAGAAGAGGCTTGTGATTTTGAACTGTTGATCTTATGATAAAACCGTAGCACAACAGCATCAGGATTCCTTAATCCTGACCAAGGGTCTTCAAATAAAGATCCAGTCAAGCAGTGGCTTCCAGGGGATCTGCGGGGCCAATTCAATTCAAGGCAGATAAATCAGCTCAGACAGTTATGATAACTATTTGGGGGCATTCCAGAGAGGAAAATTATCTATCTCTCTATCTATCATCTATATCTATCTATCTATCTATCTATCTATCTATCTATCTATCTATCTATCTATCTATCATCTATCTATCATCTATCTATCTATCTATCAATCATCTATCTATCATCTATCTATCTATCTATTTAGAATCAAAAGACACAGAATGAACAGAGGGCTTATTATGAAGATTTAAAACATTGAAAAATTGTCAGGAAGGTTCAGCCAAGGTATCTATCCCAAAAGCTAGCAAGAACTGCCCTACAAGAAAGTTGTTAGGAAACCTTATCTCGTCGACCCTACAAGCCTGCGTTTGCCCCTCTGTTTTCCTTTTTGGTTCCTGAAACTATGAGAGCAGGGAAAAGGGACACAATTTGAGCCCCTAGAGGATGTCAAAATAAACATTTGAATATGATGTGAATCAGAGAGCTCCGCTTTTTGGAGAAAGGCTATAGACATGGCCATGTGTAAACCTCGATGGAGGATGTGTTGAGCAGCAAGGGTTATACATTTTGGTATTTTTGTTTCACAACGGGCTCTGTGGGTTGTAGCCCCACTTCGTCACAGTCGTCCCAGTGATTTCTCCCAGCTAAAGGAGCAGCAGAAATGAATTTCCTTAGGATCTGATGTGGACTCTTAATGTTTTTAACTGACTTCCTGAAAGAGGAGTGAGACAGCAGCCCCAAAGTGATAGGTAGCAGGTCAGAAGATTGGGGTGTAGTGTGGACCCCTAACTTGAAAGCTGGCATCTCTTTGGCAGTCTGGAGGATGTTGTGTTTTTACCTTGTGAGCTCTGCCATCGCCCTGAGGGAGTGCTGAGGTTGTAGCTGGTGATAAGGATAGAGAAGTGGACACTGAGGGCTGGACCAGTGTGTACATTTTGTAGTTTGGACTCATATTGGTCTTTACTGCACAATTTTCATAAGAGTAAAGGAAACGTTGCATATATATATATATATATATTTATTTATTTATTTATTTATTTCAGTTGAGTGATGTCATTTTACTTATGTATAATATTAACTGGGGTTATTACATAATCAGATAATTCCTTATTTCAATCACGCCCAGCCCAAATTGTGCATTTGCTACCACAGTCAATTTCCAAACATTCTTTTCCTTTATGGACCCCTTGACATCACCCCTTTACCCCGCCACCGCCTCCTTGTCCCCCCTCACCCAAACCCTTATTCCACTTGCTGCCTCTATGGGTTCATAAGTCCTGTTTTTCATACCCCTTAAAACGGAAAACATATACCGCAACTTCAAGAGGCTGATCCCCAATGACATAAACCTTCCCAAGATACCCTCTAATATGTACAATAAAAAAACACACCGAACAATACAATTCCCCAAACATGATTTTGATAACCAGACCAGGTCCAGCATGCCCTAGGGGGATCTGCTGCCAAGCTTTAACTGTGCGACTCAGGCTTCTGCCTTTGACCTTCTCGACTCCACTGACGGATGCCCTCTGTGTAGTGACTTCTTTCCTTCTGTCCCTCCGTTGTGGACAGAGGGAGTTCGCTGGAGGTTTATTTCCTGTATTGTTCCACCAATGGATCTTGGGTTCCCACTGTCAAAATGTAGTTTTGAAAGTCATTTTTTTAAGTATAAAGCAAATTTTAGAATTAAAATGAATTCCAGCTAAGAAAGAAAAGATCATTATTCAGAGGAACTTTCCAAAGTGAAAAATAGTCCATGGTGGAGTACTTTAAACAATATCTAATATCTAATCTAAGTGACGTTAGTAACCTCTATTGTTCATGTAATTAAAAATCGCTGGAACTTTCTGTGTTTCTTCAGTATGGCTTTTAATTGTATCGTGATTTACTCTAGGTAGTAATAAAGAATGCTTGGGTTTTCTAAAAAGAGTATATATTTGAGAGCACAACTAATAGTAAATGATTTTGTCTTCAAAGTTAATATTGTTAAATTATTTGAGTCACTCCCTCAAACCAAAACCCAACTCCTTCCCGCCGAGTCAGTTCCAACTCATAAGGGCTGCAGAACAAGGAGCACTGCCCCTGTGGTCTTCCGTGACTGGAACCCGTTAGAGAGCAGAAAGGCTCGTTTTTCTCCCTTGGGTTTCCTACCGCTAACCTTGCCATAGGCAGCCCAATTTGTTCCCTGCGCCACAAGGGAATCCCCAGTCACTCCTTACCCGTGTTAAATGAGCATTAGCTATTTGACTTATTTTTAAAGCATTTTTATTTAAAACAGAAAGGTGGTTCACAATCACACGAGGCATGCATCGTGGCTAGGGCATGTGAGGGTCATTAATAGGAGACACTCAGATTGGTGGGGGGGTGGAGGATGGGTCGGTGAGTGGGGCACAGTTAGAGAGCCGCTGTAACAAAGACCACCCTGTTGAACAGAATCACGTTTGACAAACCAATCATTGCTTCCCTGTCCCTGCTTGCTGCTTTTCACAGGTTTAAGCCGCTGGCGGATACATTCCTGGGCAAGAAGAAGAAACTGTCAGCTGAGGAGAAATGTCGGCTTCTTCTAGAGCAGTGCAAATTACAAGGCTGGCAGGTTGGTAACTTACTACCGCCTAAAATATCAGTTTAGGATTTGAAGGGAGTGAGCTGAGTCATTGTGGGGAGCCACCAGCGTATTACTGGCAAAAACAGTTCTTTTGATGGGTTTGGCAAGGCTAGGCATTAAATGCACAAGTCTCTGTGATTTACTGGTTCGAGCAGTGGTCAGTCAACACAGGGAGGAACCCAGAGTCTCCTTTGCAGAGGTGATGAGAAGTTTGTGGAGCCTGTGGCGTCACTGTTAATTTATTATTTTTTAATAAAAATATCCCTGCAGTTAGTTCTAACAACAAAAATATTTTTCATAAGGCCAGGGTGCATGAATCAATATACCTACAAAGCTAAAAACTATGCTAATTTACTTTGGGAATCTTCTCATAGCCTCCAGTCAAAACTGTCATTATCACCCATTGACAATAATGCTTCTTCTTTTTTT
>NW_022111368.1:5970355-5980053 GCF_000313985.2 Echinops telfairi
GACAGATGAACCCCTCAGGACCAGTGGTGAGAGTGGCGATACTGGGAGGGAAGAGGGAGTGTGTGTGTGTGGAGGGGGTGGGGGGTGGATAGAAAGGGGGAACCAATTACAAGGATCTACATAATATAACCTCCTCCCTAGGGGATGGGCGACAGAAAAGTGGACAATGATACTTCTAAAAGGGAGGTTTTGCAAGCACTAGAAGCACGTGTATTGCTGCTGCACTCTGGGGGCGCTGTTGGGTAAGAAAGAGTTCAACTGCTTGCTAACCGCAAAGTGGGTGGTTCAAACTCACCAGCGCGCTGCTGAATACAAGATGAGGCTATCAGTGGCTGGGAAAAGTTGTCAATGCCACTGACAACTCATGGCCCTGTGAGTTTCTGAGACTGTAACTACTTATAGGGTTAGAAAGCCCCATGTTTCTCTCGCTAAGTGTCTGGTGGTTTCAAACTGTGGGCCTTGTGATTAGAGCCCAATAGGTTACACACTACATCACCAGGGAACCTTCAGGAAAGAGTGACATCCTCCGAAATCCGGTAGAAAGTCATTGTGACTTGCTGGCAATGGGTTGAGGGAGTCCAGTGCTGCCCCGTGGATTACGCACAGAACTGCTTACCCGAGTCTTTGGTTTAAACCCAAGAGCACAATCCACTCCGTGAAAGAAAGATGAGACTAAAGTCCCAGTTGGGGCTGGATAGAAACTAGGTCAACATTGTCCAATTAGGAATGTAGTACCAGACATACTCTCCCCTTGGGTTCTGTTTCAGTGGGTTCCCCGCCCCCCCCATGGGAGATTGCTTCACCGGTTTACCCACCAACAGCAGTGTAATCACCTTCCCTGCAGCATATCTGCCCCCTCCTCACATGGTGACTAGCGTTTCCAGTAAGGTACAGTGAACACGCTAGTGGCGTACCTGTGGACCTGGGCAACCTGAGCTCAGTGCAGTACGACAGCAACGGACAGGTCTTCTCCCTCCCTGACTTCCGCCGAGGTGAGGTCTCCATCAAAGTGGTTTTTAAGATGCGCGTGTGAGGGAATGATATATAGTTCATAGTCACTAGGCAGGTGCTCACTAAAGCAGTGGTTCTCAACCTGTGGGTCACGACCCCCGTTGGCAGTCCAACGGCCCTTTCACAGGGGTCACCTAAGACCATCGGAAAACACATATTTCCGATGGTCTTAGGAACCGAGACATCGCTCCTCTATCCATCTCCAGGTGGGTCTGCCCACATGCAGATATGCCCACATAAGAGTACCCAGCATGAAGACTGTTACCCATGCTCTACCATGCTTCAAGACAAACTTTCACTGATTTGTCATTAGAAATAAATATTTCACAATATATAATTATGTATTGTTTCGGTGATGAATCGCTATGCTTTAATTCTGTTCAATTTGTAATAATGAAAATACATCCTGCAGATCAGATATTTACATGATGATTCATAACAGTAGCAAAATGACAGTGATGAAGTAGCAATGAAAATAATTTTATGAGGAACTGTATGAAAGGGTCAAGGGTCACGGCACTAGGAACCACTGCACTAAAGCATTTTGAAGAACCAAAAAGAAACAAAAGCCAGAGGGTTCAAACCAGAGGAATGCCAATTGATCCTCCTCGTGAGTGATTTTGTAGAGCAGGGCTTTGGAGACTGTGTTCAGGGTTTTCTCAGGCTCCTTTCTGTTCCGTTTCGCTTGCCTGCCTCTCACCTGCCACACATGGAGAATTCCACTGTCTTTTAAACTTCATTTGCTGGCAAAGGCTATAGCTAACCTGGCTCAGGTAGGAAATGAGAAGAGATAAAAATATGACAAACAACAGAAACATGGATGAAGAGAGACAGCGGATGGTGAGGGATTTGAAAAAATATTAATTTATCATTTATCAAGGTTTCATGAGGTTGAGAGGGTTAGGGAGAGAGGGACACAAAAGAAGGAGCTGATACCAAGGGCTCAAGTAGAAAGAATAATTTGTAAAAGGATGATAGCAACAGACGTACAAATGTGCTTGACACAATGGATGTATGGATTGTCATAAGAGCTGTAAGAGCCCCTAGTAAAGTGATTTTTTAAAATTAATAACAACATTGGAAATGCTCACAAGAACACTTAGGAGACAAAGGGGGCTATTGTGAATTTTCTTTACTAACCTCAGTAACGTCAAAGTGCCTTGTTTGGCTAATAGTAGGGAGAACACAAGTGAAATAGAAGGGACCAGGGAAGACAGTATTATCGAATGAAGAGTGGGAAGGAGAAGGAAGTCCACCATCTCAGGCATCACTTGGCAGCTCCGAGCTGTGCTATAAAACATACCAGAGAATGCACGGGTGGCAAATAGCACAGCACTTCATTTCTTTGGCAAAACATAACAAGTAATGTAAATCAGACATAAATCTCGTTTTAAGAAAAAAGTAGAGGAAGCTTCTAAAAGTGAGAGTGTATGAAATTATAAGGCCAGAAATGAGGACCTCATTTCATTAACGATGTGGATAGCCAATTCAAAATTGCTGACTGTGTCTGAAAATGGTCCAATCTAGGTAAAGTGGGCAGAGAAAGCTGGACTGGCACTTGCACACGCATCTGGCGATGACAAATAGCAAAGACTTCAGAATCCTTGGCATGGATGAATTATGACTTAATTGTACCACCCAATCTTCTTTATTCATCCGCTTTCTCTCTTTTTCTTTTTAAACGACTCCTGGGAGCTGAACTTTAAATAATAGTCTGAAGGAGGGAACGAACACAGTCTGCAGTTGTCATGGATGCACACCAATGCCCAAAGGTTGGATAAAAAGGAAAGAGAAAGGAAGAATTCCTAACAGAGAATGATGTCAGCCAAACAAGGGAGGGGCAGTGACATAAGTTGTATGATTCATATATAGGATTATTTAATCAGTTTGTAGGTAACTAAATTTATTTAAACTGAGTCATTGCTACAACTCTTAAATAACCTAAAACAATGGTTAATAATGATTCACACATAATGTGATGCTAAGATTACCTTCTTACAATATCATTTTAAATAATTACTCTTAGCTTTGTTGAAACCCCCCCCCCCCCCCCCCACACACACACACACTCATAGGGCCCACATGTATACTGTGTCAGACCATAATGACTTATAGGGATTTCAATGGATTGCTTTTTAAGTAGGTCTTCAAGCCTTTCTTCCCTGGCTGCCTTAGTCAGGAGGCTCAATGGAACCCCTTCCAGCATCAGAATAACATCCCACCCACCACTGACTGAAGGGTGGTAATTGTGTTTGAAGTGCCTTTTTCCAAGAATCAAACTCAGGTGTCCCACAAGGGAACAGAAAAATCTATCAGTACCCTAGCAATGCCTCAGTTCTCTGAAGATTGTGTGTGTGTGTGTGTGTGTGTGTGTGTGTGTGTGTGTGTGTAAAGAAATTTGATTTGTACAAGGAAGTGAGGGAAATCTGGAATCACTTTTCCAATATGAAAGTAGCCACAAACCTCTTCGCTGACCAGCCGTCAATCATTCCAGTAAAATGATATAAAACATGAGGATCCAATGAAGGAGGTGGTTAAGAGACAGATTGGTATCCTCTGCCAGCATCCTTTGCTCTTTTATCTCTGCTGGGGTTGTTGTTTGTGTGGCATCAACCCACTCCAACGCCTACCAGCTCTAGGAGAGCTGGTAGACCTGCCCCGTCGCTGTTTGGGATAGGCATTGGGCCGCCATCTGAAAAGTCAGTGCTCTGCAGGATGCTCTGCAGGAGAAAGATGAGGCTGTCTGCTCCCATAAAGAGAAACCTTCTATAGGATCACTATGAGGCAGCGGGTTACTCATTGGGCTGCTAATCCCAGGGTCCACAGTTCAAAACCATCAGCTGCACCACAGGAGAAAGATGGGTCTTTCTCTTCCTCAGACTCAGCAACCCATGGGGGGCAGTTCAACTCTGTCCTATAGGTCACTGGGAGTCAGAATCAATGGCATGGCAGTGAGGTTGAGGTTTTTATTGATTTTATTAGTGGCGATGAAGTCCGTGGCAGTGGGTTTGGCTTGGGGTTAATCTTGAGGAAGTAGATGGCAAGATTCTTATTCTCCTGTAGAGTGGCTGGTGGTTTCAAACCACTGACCCTCTGGTTAGCAGCCAAGGGCTTCCCTGTTCTCTTTGTGTTGAGAAAAGAGGGATCGCAGCTGAGTACCTTCTCAATGGAAACACACAACAGGACCTGGAACAGAGCATAAAGCCAAACCAAACGAAATAAACTTGAGAAAAGGCTTCTATTCCACTGGACCCGCTCACGTTTTCACGCCTCCCAACAAGACGGAAAGTCTGAGGAAAAATGCAAGTCTGTTGACTTTGCGTGCTTGCTACGTCAAGTTCCGGAAAGGCTGCTTCTCTACCGGTTTTCCCAGATGTAACCTTTCATATGGTTTCTACCACACAACAAAATAATTGGCTTCATAGAAACAAAAGCATATTCATATTTCCCTTCATGCTAGTCTGACTGCAGAAGCATTCACGAGGAGGAAAAGGGTGTTTATTCTTGTCCTGGGAAGTGAGACGCTTGAGTTTCAAAAGCAAAGCTTTTATTTGAAATGTGTTGACAGTTCCATGTTGGGCTGCTATTGCTTCTAGTCCAGGTTGTTAATCAGTACAGCGATTAAAGAAGTAGCTGTTTGACTGGAGCAACAGCAGAGTGTGTAATGGATGGTTAGTATGTCTATAACGCTAGTCCCAAATTGCCAAGAGTGTTTTTATTAAGCAGTCTGTTTTCATCTTTCGGCCCTGGATGGTTAGCACGAAACGAAGAATTAGCCTTTATCTTAAAATAAATAAATAAATAAATAAATAAACAGTGATGCCGAAGGATGGATGGGATATCTTTTACTGTTTGAAGCTACATACAGCATCAGCTAGAAACTCAATTCCCTTAACTGAAAAGATGATCCTTTCATTGTCATTCTAATGGCTGTAGGAGATCATCTGGGATTTCCTTGCCTTTAATCAAACCCTGCCCAAGGAGAGCTTTGAGCCAGCAGTATGGGGGTGGGGTGGGGGGTGGGTTCTAACTCCAGGACACTAAGGCTCTTCACTGCTGCAGCATTTCAATAAGCTGTTGTGAATACCAGGATTTCCTTCTGTTTCAGAGGATGGAGACATGTTCTCTTCATTGTCGTCCCGCTTGTTACCAACACAGGTGTGCTGCTATTTATTGTTGCTGCAAGCCTGGGGCCAGTATGTAAGGCCCGCAGATGTGTTCCATCTCAAATAAGATTTCCTCTCTGAAGTGTGTTGCAACTCTTCAGGGATTTGTACCTCTTTCGTGTTCTTCAAGCATGATATATCAACTGTGTGCAGAAAAACGAAAGTAGGCCCGGTAAACATGAGTGACCTCATCTTAGATATGCGGAAATTTGAGCCTCAGAGAGAGCTCCTCGTCTTAGAGATCAGTGTACTGATGAAAATATTCCACACGGTTAATATTTAGTTTTAGTAGGAAGGTCACTAGACAGAGACCAGCATCTAGTTCTTCCTATGTAGTGCTCTTTCCGCTGCATTGAACTCGATTTATATCTTTTAATATAGTCATATAAAGATTTTATTTTTTTCACATTACAAAACTTGAAAGGGATAAATTATGTATCTCAGAACTCAATGTGATCAAAGGGCTTATATGTTCCTTTATTAGCCCTAGCAAATTTCACCTTGTAGTTAGGGTCTTTTTTTTCTTTTTTCTTTTTAACATCTGTAATCCACGCCCTAGATGAAGGGGAAAATGAGCTGATTACATTCCGTAGCTGACCAATTCTGATCAGAATCTTTCTTCCCCAAACGGAGCCTAGTCACCCTTCAATAGCCTAGGACTTTGAAATTCTAGCTCCTACCTTTGTTTCCTTGGGTAGGGAGGGGGTGGGGACAGGAGCAGCAAGGGGAAAGAATCAAAGGAAGGAAGAGAAGACCGAGGAGAAGAGCTGGGGGCGAGGAAAGGTTCGGAAGACATTCTTTCCCCAGTGCTCAATCTGAGAGGAGAGACCTAGAGGCCACTAGGCCATCCGTAGGGAATGATGGGTGAAGAGACGTGATCAAGGTGTGAGTCGGAGGAATGGTCACTTCCCATTTTCTCCTTGGGCAAAGCAGCATGTGAGCAAATTTATGAAATGGTTTTGGTCCAGCCTCTTTGTTTGCAGCATGCCAGTCTTTGTTCCCAGGGCTATGCCACCTCAAAATCCCAGAGAGGCCCTCTCTGATACCCTTAAGATTCCTGACAGCCTCTCCCTTCCTGCAGCCCACTCTCCCTCATCCCTGCTGTCTCCCACCCCAGGGTGCCTATCACCTTCCCTGGCACCTTCGAGGGGATGTCTCCTGGGTAGTTAGTGGTTGACGGACTGTCTGCTTCACCAGCATGTCTGCTCCCTCAAAAAGGATTGGTGCGTGGAGTTCACTCCCGTGTCTTCAGCATCAGTACCCATTGCCTCATAGTGCTCCCAAGACTGTGATCTTGGGCCGGGTAGACTCCTTGCTCCCTTGCAGTGGCTGGTGAATGCACCAGGGTTCTATATTTCCAACCTAAGGGACAGCAAGGGGGACATGGTCAATGCTCTATATGATGGGATGTGTATGTAACAAAGCATGAAATGATTCCATGTATTTTATATAGAGACAAATGAAAGCTTGCTTCAACATGGACGAAATCACAACAGAAGCCTAGCAGTGGCAATACTAGGGCACGGTTTTGAGGGGAGGGTCAAAACAAATTTCAGCTGTTATCTGTATGCCTTTATGGAAAACATACCCATGCATTCCATTGGTAATTAAAATGATGTGTCAGATTTGTAGTTGGTAAATTCATGCCATTTAAGAATAATGTTGTATTACGTAAGTTTCGTTATTTTAGACATTTGTGAACAAACTGCAAATCACATTAACTGCGTTTGGCTCCAATGCATTTCTTGCTTTCAAATTCCTAGTTAGCCCATTGTGTGTTTTACATTACTAGCCCTGATTTCTCAAAGCAATCACAGCTCACCGGTTTTGTAATTTGAACTAGTAACCATAGGTTTGGAAATCTAAGTATGTTACTACCCCCTTTATAAGTCATCTCAAGTCAGTTCCCGCTCATGACACCCATTTGTATGTCAGAAAGGAACTATGTTCTTTAGGTTGTCTGAAACTCAATGTCATGGAATCAGTGATTCCTCATTGCAATCCTATAGGACAGAGTAGAACTGCCTCTGTGAATTTCCAAGACTCTAACTCAGCGGTTCTCAACCTGTGGGTCGTGACCCCTTTCGGGGTCGAACAACCCTTTCATAGGGGTTGCCCGATTCATAACAGTAGCAGATTTACAGTTATAAAGTAGCAATGAAATAATTTTATGTTATGCTTGGGAGGTCACCACAACACGAGGAACTGTATGAAAGGGTCACGGCATGAGGAAGGTTGAGAACCGCTGCTCTAACGCTTTATGGGAGTGAAAGCCTGTCCTCCCATATGGCAGCTGATGTTCTCAAACTGCTGACCGTGGAGTTAGCAACTCAACATGTAACCCCGGTGTCACCAGGACTCTCTTTTCCAGAAATACATTTCCTCTTCTTCCTCCCAGGGCCCTCCGGGTAAACTCAGGACCAATCTTTCAATCCGCAGCCATCAGCTACTCCAAACTGGCACTTCTACGAAGTATAATTTTGAGGGAAAATCAGGGAGCAGTGGTGTCTGGCAGAGACTCCTCTTTGTTGGCGGACTCTTGTCCAGAGCAGTCTCCAACGACGAGGAGTGTTGTAGAGCTACTCAGAAGGCTCGAGGAGACACTGATGGTGCACTGGGCTTCTTGGGCTGGTGGTTGAAGCCCATTAACTCTTCCCCAGGAGAACAAGGATGTTGGCTGCTCACATAAAGACTTACACTCTCAGCAACCCTATGCAGTGAAATTAAACTAAGCCGCAGTTAGGACCCATCTGATTTTCAGTATTTTCCAGTCCTTCAGGTGTTTTATTGGTCTAAACATGCATTTTTTTAGGCCGGCTGTATTTTCAGGTGACTGTTTAAAATAATCCCTCCAGAATTGTGTGCATATAACTGAAACTTTCTGCCTTGGTTCTCCCAGGCCAAGAAAAATGACTGGCAGGCATTTAGGCCTGTGTTGAACATACTAGTTTTACATGTTATGTCATTTATGTAAAATGAAAATCTTTGAAACTAATTCTGAGTGGAAAAATAAGTGGCATAATCTGATTTTCACACATTTTATATGAATCAACTGGTTCTAGGCTGGTTTCTACTGTGTAGTTATTGAATGCTAGATTCATTTTAAAGCCATCTGGAGGGATGACTAATGGGGAAGTACATCTGTCAGCGAGTCGATTCATCGGAGGCCAAGGGTGCTGCTTCAGAGCACACAGACCCGCAGAGCAAGGGACGCGGTGGGCTTGGCAACGCTCTTCCCCCATTTGGGAGAGCTTGCGAAATGATAAGCTGAATTGACATTCCAAACAGAGATTTTCCAAACTTTGGGTTGGGGGAGACTTTAGGACAGGCAAGGAATGGTTTACCATGCGGGACGTGAAAAGCAAAGGCTCGTGTCATCTATTACTGGCAATAGTGGAAGGTGAACTTTTTATTAGAATACTAGAGTTGCTGTGGATACCATGGAACAGATTTAGGATAAAGAGGCAGAACAGAGACGCTGACATGACTTACTCAGGATTAGACAGACAGGAAGCAAGCAAGAAAACAAATGAGAACTATCATCCCAGCACCCCCGTACTATTTACTGGTGTGTGTGTGTGTGTGTAAAGTGGAAATCAAGGAAGGGAAAGAAGGGGATTTAGAGAGGAAGTAAGAAAGGATTTGCACAAGACAACCCCCAAATTAGAATGAAATATGTTTCTTATTTGTGTCAATTCATTAACAATAGAAAAAAAATATATATATATACATATATATAATTAACATTGTCTTCACAATCATCTTCTAACATAATTTCCCAAGCATGGCCTAGATTTCATTGTGTGTCTTTGTAAAATATATCATCTTTGAAGGATGTGCTCTTACAGTGCTGAGAACTGCAAAATTAACATTTTACTATAACATTAAATAAAATCAGTGGGATGAAGGATTTATTATTTCATTAATCTAAACTAGGGCAGTAGAGAAAAGATATAAAAATGAGAAGGAAAAACTGTTAAAATTTTAAGCACCCTCTACTTTTTTTTTACATCTTCTAAGAGGAGATAATTGTATTAAAGCTCTTGGCTCTTATTGGTACAATAAATTAATGGTTTATAACCTTTGTTTTATTACTCAAGGAGCACTTCATAAATCAACTGCAAGTACAAACTAGGAAATAGCTTATACAATAATTTCTTGCTTCTATTCATTTTCTTTCCCTGGAACTATCAATGTTGAACAGAATAGTCATTAAGGAATGAAGAGTGTCTCTTGATATTATGTACATTCTAATGGGGAATTAATAGAAATATAGATTCAGATAGATACACAAGGATAAATATATACCCACATAGATAAACAAAGCATGCTGTAGAGTTGACTCTGATACATAATGACCCTGTCGAGAACTTCCCAGATGAAATCTCTATGGGAGCAGATAGCCTCTACTTTCTTGATCATCACAGGTAGGAGATTTGAACTATGTATCTCACAGTTAGCAGTCCAATGCCTACTCCACAGTCATAGTGCTACCTGGGTAATCTTCCTCTATCTCTCTCT
>NW_022111368.1:5982145-5986018 GCF_000313985.2 Echinops telfairi
ATTATGTCATGCTAGATCCTATCATGAGTTGATTACATTATGGTAGATCCCATCATGGGAGATTACTACCAAACTGTGGAGAATCCTGGCTCAGTCAAGTTGACACACAACTATCACACAGTGCCAAAACTCAGGGACAGAAAACAGCCTAATGAACCAAGAGGAAGGCAGTACGGTGAGAGAACAGTGGACAAGGCGCAGAATGAGACCAAACAACCTGGTAGAACAGTTTCTCAACCTTTTGTTGTTATTATGACGGCTCCGCTTTGAAGGGAGGGGAGGGATACAATGAGAGAATGAAATGTTAAAGAATTTTGTATTAGGGGAGGGCAAAATGTAAAGCCTTATCTATTGCAGTGCATTGTGGCCCTTCATAGATTAACCATACTTGGTACTATATATATTGAATACTGTTATAATACCCTCGTAACTTACTGTCTTCTGAAAAGAAAAGGTGGCTGTGCCTGTGCCACAGGAGCCCCGGTGGCACTGCAGACTGCTCACTGTCAAGTTGGTGCTTCAAGCCCAACAGTTGCCTCTCAGGGGAAAGATACGGTGGGTAATCAGCTCCTGTACAGATTGGCAGCTTCCAAAGCCCGACATAGCATTGCTCTGCATTGGAATCAGCTGGATGGGAATGAAATTGCCTCTTCCAAGAAATTCAGGTGGCACTTCAAGTGGAGCTGTTGGTGTGGTCTCATGCACCAATATTGTGGCTGGTGACCAAGTGAAGCCCAGCCTGAGAAAGGCCTGCGAGTCTGCTTCTTACAGCTTGCAGCCTGGAAGCCCTCTTGGGCAGTCACCCTCTTGGGTCTGTCAGTGGGATGAAGGTGAGTTGGAATGGACTTGAGAGCATACAGCAACAACATTCTTAACTCAATTCTGTTCCCCATAACTCAACTCAATAGCCTTTGGCTCCAGCTTTATGTATTCATTAACAAGGAGGAATGCCTGAGCACCTGCTATATGCCACAAATATAATACAATGAAACGTGTGAAAGCCCAACACCGTGTAAGCAGGAACCTATGAGAAGGAAAACGGAATGATTTTTCACTTGAAGAAAATAATAGAAAAGTGGCAAGACTGCATTCCATCAAAGGCAGAAATCTTAGGAGAACCAAACCAAACCAAACAAAGCTGAGTTCTGGCTCTCACAAGTTTCACTGTAAGCCCCAAGATGTCTTTGTGCACGTGTGTCCAATGTATTTGTATAGGAGTGCTTCAAGAACCAATTTACCTGTGGGGCAGTGTCCCCCCCCACCCCCCACCCCCCCGTGAGAATGCCTGCTTAGAGGAAAGCCCGGGGTAGCCTGGTGGGACCTGTCTGCGTAGTACGGTGAGTTCACTGTGAAGCTTGATCAGCTTGTGAGAGAGAGGCAACATGATCTTATTTACATTTTCACTCTGGCATCTGAATGGAAAAAAGTTTTGTGGGAGAGGAAGACTAGAGAGAGGAAAGGAAATGTTGTAGTCGGAGCACAACAAAGCAACAGCGATGAGGAAAGGTGGCATCAGAGAAAATTGAGGGATGAGGGAGAGGTTCATGGCCTTCAATTAGTATGCTTATGAAATCATATTTATGAGTAGAGTCTCCATGAGTGAACTGAACATGCCATCTCCTTCATAACCAAAATTTCATTGAAGTGTGGAATATGCTCAAGCTTTTAGAAACAGTTATGAATTTGCTCCACTAAATGCATGTGGATCTATTAGGATGGAGAAGACATGGCCTATTAATAGTTGACAGCGGACATAAATGAGTCTCAGAACAAACATGAACCCACTACAGTACAAGTATTTGGCAAAATGGAAGGCTATGTAATATTTGTGAATGTCTAAAAATACCTTGAAGATGTACAATAGAGGATGTGCAGGGTGCATTGCCATGAATATTAATATTCTTATAGGTAAAGCAAATATCCAAATACATAAATACCAGCAACTCGATAAATGATGACAGAGGGCCACTCTTTATGCGCGAGTATATACATGTAAGTGCATGTAAGTGCAATGGGCTGCACACGTGTTCATGTTGGTTAACCATTTTAAACACACGCATTCCACAGAGCAGGTAGTTATCACTTCCCTTATTTGAACCATTCAAAACATAGTAAATGTGTAAGTTAAATAAGCAATTTCACTTGTCAAAGGTAATCTTTTTTGAGAGTTTGAAGATAATCAGTCTTGTTTATGTTTTGTTTTATTTTGTTTTATTTGACTGTTTATATCCTTGTGACTTGGGAAAAAAGAATATTTTTAAAATTCTCTTGACCATAAAGACATGATTTCCATAATGAAATAATACACATGATCACATAGAGAGTAATTCTCTGGTGAGCTCAAAATAGTAGTTTTTATTCATCATTGCCTGCGGTGCAGGTCATACTGTTCTAGGTGAGAGTAATTAATTTTTCTTAACCTATAATTATAGGTAATTCGAGCAAAACCACTCTGTTCAAACACCAGAAGATACAGTACTCTATTAGATGCATGTGGCTGTAATTATCATTTCTGTGCTAAAGTTAATCTTCAAGAATAATCTATTTATAAGAAAGAGGATTTATATTTTCATATAAATTTATCTTTTGGCTATGCTTAAAAGTACATTCAGAGGCTGGCTAAACCTTAGAATATTTCTATGTAGTGTTTTTTTTAAGCTGCCATGCAAATGCAAACTTCTGAAATATTCACAGTAAAAATATGCCCACCATAGACATAGTGACTGTCCTTCAGAAACCTACTGAGTCAAAGAAACAAATGCTCAGAAACAGATGAAACAGCAAGGGTAGGGTGAGCTTTAGTTAAAGGGCTTCTTTGCTGGGCTTCTTGGAAAAAATAAAAGGTATATTTCTCTTGATAAATGTGGTCCCAAAGGCTGATAGAAGGAAGGCCCCGGGCAAACATCTAGTTGGTGAATGAAAGAATGGATGGACAGGACGGAGAGATGGTAGGACAAATGGATAAATGCCTACAGCCCAGGGAAAATATCAGATACAATATCCCTGAGCGCTAGCGGAAAATGAGATCGATCGCATGGCAAGGTTGACGTTGGTAGCCATAGTCTTGTTGGGAAGAGATGACGGGACAGGTGCCCAGAGTGCTTGGTGCAGTAACGGTCCCAGCGATACAGTCTCAGATCAGTCTGATGAGAAACAAGTCGGGTAGTGTAAAGTAAGACTACATAGTTCATAGTATTGTCAGTAAAGCTATGGAAAAACAACAACAATTGGAAATGAACTTACTTTGGTAAGGGGTTTTAAGGACTACCACCGTATTATTCTGGAATGGTATTTTGAGAACATAATAGGATGGGTCCTGATGGTATAATAGACTAACAATTGGTTTGCCAACCCAAAAGCCAATGATTCAAATCCACCAGCCATTCTGTGGGAAAACTAGGAAGCTGTCTGCTCCCACATAAATTTACCTTCTAAAAAACCCTGGGACCCTGGGAGTCAGATTTGATTAAACAGCGGTGAATTTATTTCTCTTTTTAAAAGTATAATAGTGAAAAATATGACTAGGTTTAATGTAACTATTATATACGAGGGGGTAACCCTCCAAAATGGAATTTTTTTCAAGGCTATGTATTAATTTTTTTTAACAAAACAACCATATCACCTTCAAAGTACTCTCCATTACATTTAATACATTTGTCAAATCTGTGATTCCATTCTTAGAAACATTTTTCAAACTCATCTGTTTAGGTAGTTTGTAGCACCTCCCTTGTTTTATTCTTCACATCACCAAATCACGTCCTTCCGTGTCCCTCTTCATTCATGGAAGCAAAAAGAAGTCCCACAGAGCAAAGCTAGGTGAGTCAGGTGTGTGGGGCAAGAGAGGCATGTTATGTTTTGCCCAAAACTGGCACA